>NC_071267.1:27829886-27922386 GCF_023375685.1 Ictalurus furcatus | reverse complement strand
ATGTAAACAAAGCTTAATGTAATTAAATCTGCATAGTTAATAAAAAAAATCTCATCTATGAACGATGTCAGAATTAAAATATTTATTCACTGTGAAATACTTTCACAGAACACTTTGATGGAAACTCATTTATTTATCGTTTAATCAAGAAAACACAATACACAGAAATGCCATGTGTGAACAGGATGAGCACACAATGCACCCGCTATTCAAGTGGTAATAGTCCAGAGAACATGGTTGCTAGGCAACTGAGAAACACAGATGGGAATCATGTGCTAGCTTAAGATAGGGGCTAGTGATTTAGCTTGATAGCACAAAGAGCTAAAGGGAATTCGTCAGGTTCTAAGCTGTATGTTTACAAAAATAATCGTTCTGCAATGTAAAAATAAGGACTGCCTTAAAAGAACCATCCCAGTTAGACAAAAACCAACATAATGGGAATGACATTTCCAGCAGGACAGTAGGAGCGTTTATAAAAGATATTTAACAATGTTTTGAGAAATCCTGACGGTTTTACTAAACTAAAATAGCCAGGAAGTCCTTTTATGGACATTGTAAAAGCAGTATAAGGATAGAAACAAGACAGAATTGTCCGAAATATCAACATTTACCTCAGATGTGTTGATAAATTACTAAAAAATAAACTAAAAAAACCTTTTAACAGCTAAAATTAGACTGAAACTACACATAGCATCAACTGCTAACTTCCATTTTGAGAAACGTAAAACATCTCTGAACTCGTGTATTCAGAGCTGTCAGAAATTGATATTTAAAATCTGCATTCTTAATAAAAACCCAAAATTTCATCTTTGGATGGTGTTAGAATTAAAATGTTCATTTGGGTGTAAATACCGTCTCAAGAGAAAGGTTTGTTAGAAAATCATTCATTTTTCTAACGTTATTATATACATATACACATACATATATATATATACATATGCACACTAATATATATATATATATATATATATATATATATATATATATATATATATATATATATATATACTTTTAAAGCAAATTTACTGTATCATGAATTCAATTATTATACTTTTTGGGAAATTCCTCTTTGATGTTCATCCAATTAGATATAGGAGTGTCCGATCCGCACTATCTACACAGTAGTATTAAAGTATTAGTTTATGACTCAGCACAGTTAGCTGCTAGCTTAAGGTTAGACAAACATGGAGGCTCTGGTGTTTTTTTTTCCACTTTAGAGCTCGCAGGAATGGAGGTCGAAAACACAGCAATAAGCTCCAGATTATATGATGGTCAGAAAACGAATGGACAAAAATGTAATAAACTTTTTCAAGTATGTTTTTATTACAGCTGTTTATGAGAAGTCGTGTTATAGACATCATTTATACAAATATCATCATCGTGTCTATGCTGAACAGCGATCAGTTAAACTGATCACCAGCTGGAAGTTGTCTCTCCTTGCTATCTCACTGCCACACTCTAATCTGGCACATTCTCTTCCTGAAAGGCCGATTTAGCTGTCTGACCCCTCGGATTCCTCCACCCCGCCCCCCACCGGGGTCACAAACTCTGCTGTTGCTTTAAAGATGGGAGCTTGTCCAAGGAAAACACATATCTCCAGGGACCATCATGCAAACGGGGAGCTGCATGAATAATAGGAAGCTGTGTCCTGTGTGGTTTACTCAGGCCGTGGGTTTAACCGTTAAATAGATAAATAAATAAGAATGATAAACGGCCGCGGTAGCTCAGCGGTTAAGGTTGTGAGTCCAGATGTTGGAGTATTGGAGCTAGGATCTGCGGTTTAATTAGTTATGGTTAAGTTATTTAGTGGGTTCGTGAGTTATAAACACAGATCCAAGCCAATCCATTGCCCCTCAGGTTAAATAACACAAATCTCAGGAGTCTACTTTAGATATAAACATGTTTGTTAGCGTTTACGCCACAGTGCTGTACAGGTACTAACTCCACAACATTAAATGTAACTATAAACGGATAAAAAGTTTAAAAAAAAAAAAAAGTTTTTGTATAACAGCACGTCCCAGCGTGTTTCATCCCTCACTACATCTTATTTCTCGACATTTATATCATCACCAGCCTTCCGTTCACATTTCCTCTCTAACAAAATGACTTCTGTTAGATTCATGATGGAATGACTTATCTGTAAAAATGTGCCTAAATTATTTTGTGAGCCATGTGTACTGTAAATAAATATTGATCTTTATTCATAAACTGTAATCATTTAAATCTGCTACTTTGTGCTCATAAACTGTAGTTTAAGAAGAACTTAACATCTGGTGCCTTAATCCCAGAAATGAACGGCAGGAACTTACGGTGCCAAAAGAACTGAACCAAGAAACGAGCAGAAATATACAACCAGAAAGAAGAAAAACAAATAAACAACATTCTTTGTGAACAGCTTTCTAAACTCCATTAGATTACATTCTGGCACAAATGTATCGTGTGGGCGGGGCTTAACAGAGGTTTACTCTCATTGGCTGGTGAGATTTGGATCAACAGCTTGAGTGTCCAGATGAGGAGGATGATGACGACGACGACGAAAATGCTTCGTGCTGCTCCTAAGAGCTCATCTTGAAAGAAATAGTGGTATGAGACTCAGAATTAATTACAAACGAATACACTGACTCCGTAAACAAGACATTTCACTACAGAGTACAAACACTAGGACTATACAGAGAACCGCATCCAGAACGTTCTCCAAAACTCACCACACTGAAGTCTCAACGTCCAGGTCAGGGAGCTGTCCATCCAAATCTCACTAGCCAATGAGAGTGAGTCGCTGTTAAGCCCCGCCCACACAAGAGATTTGTGCTAAAACTCTGGCAGTGTGTTTATAAACCGTGATTAGCGAAAAGGAAGCTTAGAAAACTCTTCATGAAGAACGGTGTTTATTTGAAGTCCCCTGAGGTCACAGTGTTCAGTTTCAGCGTTTTTCTTCTTTCTAAAAAGCTACGTTCAATATCTTTGGCACAAATTTAATTCTCTGAGCCCAGAATTGATTTGATGGTGCGGTGTGTCTGTGTGTCTACGGTACTGCCTCATTAAAGGTGTCAACTCATCTTCATCATCTTCAATAAGCACTTTATCCTGACCAGGGTTCAGAGCCTGAATAGGAACATAGTGAAGTGCCAGGTTTATAATAAACATCCTAGAGCCAGGTCATTCAAAATATCCTGGAAAACAAGTTCATAAAAAGAGAGCTGTGGAAACTCTGAGATGCCAAGGAACCTGTGGTTCAGGTTCCGAATTTGCCTCATAACTCTTCCTTCAGTCAGCTGAAACTGTGTGTTAGTTTAAACAGGAACTCCTGTTCAGGTAAGACACGCGAGACTCGTGCTGAACTCGCACTGAGCCAGAACAGCATGTGCTTTTCTCTTCCCCGTGTGAAAAGTGCCAGCAGGTCGGCATGCAGAGCGCATCACCGCCGGCTTCGAGACCTTTCCCTGCTGCCATGGACACAAAAGCTGCCATTCAGGCCGGATGAGTGCGCCTTTGTGCTTGTCTCGTCGCTCTCGTCACGCTACGGGAGGAAACGCTGTTTCAGGCCAGCACACAGTCCGCACCGCTCCCTTCTCTAAAACCTACAATTAACAAGACACACAAAGAGAGTTGTTTCGTGGAATAAGAGGAGCGTGAACTGCGAGATAAAGAACGGGGCTCTGGTACGGTTCATTTACAAAAAATAATCAAACACATCGTGCAGAGTGTGTAACAATTATACGTTACTTTTAAGTCAGGAAGGCGGGGCTAGAGCAGGTTTGATTAGATTGATTAGATTTAACATGGCTACACAGTTAAAAAAAAGATATCTGTAAAATGGTTCAAGCTCGAGCGGAGATCACAGAACGCAGCTAAAACTGAGATTGTTCTAATATTCAACTTCAAAAAGTAGATTTTCACGTTCACCAACACTTAAAACTTTCTTCTTCCTGTTGATTGATTGATTGATTGATTGATAAAGCGTAAAGTGACTTGAGGGTTAAAAGAAGGCACAATAGACAAACACTTTATCTAGGACATGCACAACCTTGATAGTAAGAAAGAACACTGTACGTAGGTATATACTACATTCACCGTCCACTTTATTAGGAACACCTGTACACCTCCAAAGTCCAAAGACACGCATGGTAGGCTGATCGGCATGTCCAAAGTGTCCGTAGTGTATGAATGGGTGTGTGAGTGTGTATGTGAGTGTGCCCTACGATGGATTGGCGCCCTGTCCAGGGTGTACCCCGCCTTGTGTCCCATGCTCCCTGAGGTTGGCTCCAGGTTTCCCCGTAACCCCAAAGGAAGGATAAGCGGTATAGAAGATAGATGGATGGATGGATGGATGGATGGACCTGTACACCTGGCCGTTCATGCAGTTATCTAATCAGCCAATCATGTAGCAGCAGCAGCACGGCACATAAACGCATGTAGATACAAGTCAAGAGCTTCAGTTAACGTTCACGTCAAACATCGGAACGAAGAATTCATTTATTAATTATTTATATTGTATCGCTATATTTAACGATAATAATGAACTAGTAATTTATTTACTAACTTTATTGCATCAGCGATCACATTAGCATCAATGAAGAACTGGATGGGATTTAATACAGAATTTTACAGGTGTCCATTACTTGTTTTCGTAGTCGATCTTTTTTTATGGATACAAAAGGCGTTTATAAATCTCTGGTTGAACTTTAGTGAGCAGAATTCTGGGATTGTTTTCTCTAAGAAGGACGAATACAATCAATTCGATTAGATTGATCCAAAATCCAGACTCTACCTCACCAAACAGGCTACACAGCTACTAGTCCAGGCTCTTTTCATATCAAAACTGGACTACTGCAGCTCGCTACTCTCGGGCCTCTCCGCAGCTCCATCAAACCCCTTCAGATGATTCAGAATGCAGCAGCACGCCTCGTCTTCAACCAGCCCAAGAGAACCCATGTCACACCCCTCTTCCTCTCCCTCCACTGGCTTCCTGTAGCTGCCCGCATCAAATTCAAGGCCTTGATGCTCACCTAGAAGACCTTGTCTGGAACAACGCCTCCTACCTCAACTCTCTCCTGAAGGCTTACGTTCCCACACGCAATCTGCGATCGATTAATGACCGACGCTTAGTAGAACCTACTCAGTGTGGCTCAAGGTCCCTTTCGAGAACATTCAAACTAACTGTTCCTCAGTGGTGGAATGAAAGAGTGAATTTTAAAACAAGGGCCTAGGTTTGGTCTCAATATTGGTAGGGACACCCACCCACCCACACCGGAAAAAAAGGACTGTTTAACGTTGACAACCAACTGGTTTATTAAAATATAACATGTGTAATATTGTAATTCTAAACTAATATAAATATCTTAACACTCCCTGTGTTTCACTCGGTGAAATATTATGTGAATATTAGTTTATAATGACAATATTTGCTCTAGAATGTGAAGAGAACAGACTGGCATGGCATCTCCACTACATCAGCATGAGCACGGTGAGGATAAAGCCCTGGGAGAATGAGGAACAGGTGCTAATAATAATCACTGTTCATGACAACAGATGAAGAGCTAGCTCGGGTGATCAGCGCCTCTGGTGGACACAGGTGGTATTTCAGCGTGCAGATGTGAGCAGTTGGACTCGTTTAACTCTAAGACTCTGGGTTTATTACTCACTTATTCATCTTAAAGCATGTTATTCAGTGAGTATTGCTGGGGCAAGTGGCTTCTGGAAAGTTAATGATGTAAGTGGTGTGTGCACCACAGCCGGGTTACACACCGGGAACAGTGCGTCATTCAGAGAGGGGCATTAACGCATTAACATTAAACACTCTGGACTGGCATGGAGGACTGAATCTTTTCTCCCCTTCAGTGACTCGAGCCATTTAAGTCCGTTTAGTTAAATGACTCTTTCTGATTCCTTCAAATTTGTTTAGTTTCTGAAAAGTGCTGTCTACAACATAAACAACAGACAGCTTGAGCAAATGTAAAAGTAGGCAATAATTATTGCTGTCATTGTATTATAAGCTTGCATGTTTGTGTTCAAAATAATTATTTTTCACATCCAACCCAACACACACTCCTAGTGTGTACACTGAAGTGCTCTGATTCACTAATCGCAGTGAAATGACTTACCAAACACAAAAGACTGAACGATTCACTGATTCAAAATATGACGTTATGACCGAGACGATTCACTGATTCACTGATTCAAGCACCGAGCTGCTGAATGAATCTCTGTCATGACCATTTGAACGATTCCCTCGTTCAAATACAAAGCTGCTAAACAAATGTCAATCATAACCAGAAAGATTCTCTGACTCAAGCACTGATCCTCTGAATGAATTTCATTTCTGTTATGACTGGAAGATTCACTGACTCAAACACTTAAATGATTCACTGATTCAAACACTGAACTTCTGAGTGAATCTTTGTCACGATTGAATGACTCTTGATCATGACTGAAAGATTAAATGATTTAAACACGGACCTGTAGAAGAATCTCACACACAGCACTTAAACAGGAGCTCAGCTGTTTTGAGCTGTGTGTGTGTGTGTGTGTGTGTGTGTGTGAAATCAAGAGCTTCTCTCTCGCTCGCTCGCTCTCACACACACAAACACCCTCCACATATAGTATAACCACAGGTTGTATTACGTGGTGGCTTTTATCTTCCCACTGCTGTCTGTCACGATGACATCATACGAATAAACACACACACACACACTTTTGCTCATACCCAAGATGAGTTTGTTTGTTTAGAATTTGTGAAACTCCTCGTTCATGGTTTATATTTTATTAAAGTATTATCCTCTTTATTTGTGTGTTTGTTCATTTCTTTCTTTCTATTTTACTGCACTTCTCCACACATTAAAATATCCTGGATCTTGTGCCTTCTAATATGACTATATACAAAATATGTTTTCTGTTATTGTTTATTGATCGTGTTTATGATTTTTTTTATTGTATGCCTTATTATTAAAAACATTTTATTAATTATTAAAAAATGAACACTAATATCTTGCTACTAGAGCAGAGGTTGGGAACCTTTTCAGCTGGCAGAGCCATAAAAGCCAAAAAAAAAAAAAAAAGTTATGAAGGGCCAGAGAAAAGTTAACGTTTTTTTAATGTTTATTTATATATGTCTTCTTATTATAATTATTATCTTGACTATTATTGCATAATTATAAAAAGTGGTAATGTAATAAAGGCCATTTGACAGTTCTTTGCGTTTTCTTGACCTAACAGCCTGCACTTCACCTAATAGGCCTGTAGGTGGCACTGGACTTCATTTAACCAATTATGATCGTTTCTTCAAATGGTAAATAAGTGCAGTATGTGCCTGAGAGTAAACCGAACACTATTTACCATTAATACGACTTCCAAATATGCAAATTCATCTGTCCGTTCGGTCTGGAAAAATGAAACTCGTCGTCTTTTGATTTCTTTTAGTCATTTCACCTTTGTTAAAAACAACAAATGAAAACAGACTGGCTGTGTAGTGGCAGACTCTGCTCCACATTGTCCAGTGAAATTTGAGCTTGTTGTGCCACAGGTTGGTGTATACATGACGAACGGGCATCAATTACGAATTACGTAGTATTTTAAAATATGTAATATGTAGAGTTTTAATTGACTTGACAGACTTTCTTTTCCTGCTGTTGAGCCATAGCCAGTCACTGAAAGAGCCAGAGGTTCCAGATCCCGGCAGTAGAGGGCGATGTGCCTTTGCAGAAAAAAATGAGGCTTTAAACAGGATCTTTATTGCTAATGTGTTGTAGAAATAAATTCATATCGCTCTGAATCTTCAGACTTTCAAATAAAATAATGTTACTGACTTCATTTAGTCCAGAGAATAAATATAGATTTTTACTCTTGCTAAATAACGCTCTCTATTCACTTTAATTCCAGGATCAATTGAACACTAATCCGGTGTGGAAACAGCTGCTCTCCACAAAACTGCTGGAAAAATCCGTAATGTGAAGGAAAGACATTACTTTGTGGAACAATGGCATTAAATGAATAATGTGAGAAAATCATGTTAAAATAAAAGCATGTGGAAACGTGTGCAATGTTATCATATATAATGTTATTGTTCCCATGTGAAGTTCATCTGTAAGAGTGTTCAGAATTTTTCTGGGAGAAGTCGGGATTAGTTGCAAATCCTTTAGGAGAGGGCAAGATTGGTCAGAATTCCTTGATGAGAGGGCGGGACTGGGACAGGAATGGTCAGACTTCCGATGGGAGCAAGGATATCGATCAGAAAGGGGTAGAAGGGGGATTATGGAGTCCTTCGAGGGTGGGTCTTGGATAGGATTGGGGGATCGGTCGGAATTCTTTCAGAGTGAGAGGGATCGATTGGAATTCTTTCAGGAGTGAGAGGGATCGGTCGGAATTCTTTCAGGAGTGAGAGGGATCAGTCAGAATTCTTTCAGGAGTGAGAGGGATCAGTCAGAATTCTTTCAGGAGTGAGAGGGATTGGTTGGAATTCTTTTTGGGAGCAGACAGGAATGGTTAGAATTCCTTTGGAAACTGCAAATCAAAGATTCTAGAAAACCACAGTGACTAATTTCCCATGCATACACTACATTTAATTTAATTTTTTTTTTTAAACATGGGCATTTTGATGAGACCTGGCAACCCTGCCTGTAGTTCATGTTGACAAGTGCATTATTTAATATCAGTTAGTCAATACATATCATGCACCTCTATACCTCTATACGAAGCCTCAGTACACATACACGGTTATCATACACAATATCTTGAAACCTTTAATGATATTTTTTAAAATTAAATTGCATGTTACAAAGCTCTACAAAAAATAAATATTGGTAAACGTTTTATTTTATTTTTATTTTCAAAAAGAGAAATTCCCATTATGGTGCCACGTGTCACCCCAGCCCCAAGAAACCATAGCTTTATTTTACTGGGATTAATTTTGACCCCAGTATCAATCCCCAGGCCCAGCTTCACTTTAACTGGACCAGCTGCAGCTGATACACTTCCTACAGCGGTGCTTGAAAGGTTGTGAACAATTTTCTACATTTCTGCATAAACATGCACTAAAACATCAGATTTTCACACGAGTCCTAAAAGTAGATAAAGAGAACGCAATTAAACACATGAGATAAAATTAGTATACTCTGTCATTTATTTATTGAAGAAAATGATCCGATTACAGAATTACAGAAGTCAAAAGAGCGTGCGAAAGGACAAACTACAGCGCTATGGAAACAATTAAATGATCTAACATATAAGACTCAAAAGCAGTTAACAGTTAAACAAAAACGTACTAGTGTGAACAGGGCCTAAATCAGTATCTGAGTCTTTTACATAGAGAGCTGTACACATTTTTAAATTTAATAAATGTTTGTTTTAATTAGTTCTTCATGTTGCCAGGGTTGGAAGTATCCTTATTGTAGATACAACTTATTTAGGTATGTATTTGTATGTATATTTGTATAAATGATATGCCACATTAGCTACAAGCTTTATATTATTTTAAGTAGTTTTTTTTCTTTCTAGAAAAGCCTTTCTAGGGACTTGGGATGTAAATGAGCTTATGTTGTGCTCGCTATGTGCACATGTTTTCCAGTTTCTGACTGGAATCGTGTTTTTTGTACTGTCACTATTCAAATAAACTTATAAGTAAAATAAATAAATATAAGTATTGGGACTGACAGAAAGTCTTCAGACTCTTCAACTGTGTCTTGTTGTCTTTTTATTCCTGTCTTTTTTCCCTCCACACTTTATTTGATGTATTATTCATATTTATTAGTCAAATTGACAATAAAGACAAACAAAACAGAAAGTAAATGCATTTACGAAAAGCAAGATTGATATTTTTTCTGTTTCTGTCATAATGAACACTAAAGGTGTTTTTTTCAATATTGAATTACTTTATATGAAACACTCTCTCACACTTACACACTCTAACACACACGTCATGCTACTGATCTGTAACACATCGACACACTCCGACGCACTAAACACGAGGGTTAGAGTAAGTTCTGTACATTATAGATGCATTATGTTAGTAATACTCTTACAAAGAAGATTAATCAGATTAAAATGAGCATTTCTTTTTAAATATGTTCAAAATAATTTCAGTTTGAATTCACTTCCAAAAAGAGAAATTCCCATTGTGCTTCCGAATGTCACCCCAGTGCCAAGAAACTTTAGCTTTATTTTAGAGGGGCTAATTTTGACACCAGAATCAATCCCCAGGCCCAGCTTCACTTTAACTGGACCAGCTGCAGCTGATACACTTCCAAGCTCAGCTCGAGCCATGACTTCTTTTTCCACCAATGCCGTACTGTGAGCCTCTAAAGAAGCATATGGACCGTTAGCTCCAACTGAAAAGACGCTGCTCCAACTCGTCCTACACCGGACTCGGCTATGACTCCAGCCTTAGGAATGCGTTTCCCTGGTTTGTTTTCGAATCCAGATGCGTATGTGTCCGCGTCAGCATACAGTCCATCAGCGAACACGTCTGTTCATTATTTCTAAGATACCCTGTGCTGAAGGGGCTGGAATATGTTTTTAAAATGTCAGTTCTTTAAAAAATAATGAATTCACCAAACAAATGTACACCACAGTCACATGACAACATGATATATAACACGAGTGTCACATGACAACATGATATATAACACGAGTGTCACATGACAACATGATATATAATGTGTCACATGACAACATGATATATAACACGAGTGTCACATGACAACATGATATATAACACGAGTGTCACATGACAACATGATATATAATGTGTCACATGACAACATGATATATAACACGAGTGTCACATGACAACATGATATATAACGTGAGTGTCACATGACAACATGATATATAACATGAGTGTCACATGACAACATGATATATAACACGAGTGTCACATGACAACATGATATATAACGTGAGTGTCACATGACAACATGATATATAACGTGAGTGTCACATGACAACATGATATATAACGTGAGTGTCACGTGACAACATGATATATAACGTGAGTGTCTCGTGACAACATGATATATAACACGAGTGTCACATGACAACATGATATATAACACGAGTGTCACATGACAACATGATATATAACGTGAGTGTCACATGACAACATGATATATAACGTGAGTGTCTCGTGACAACATGATATATAACACGAGTGTCACATGACAACATGATATATAACACGAGTGTCAAATGACAACATGATATATAACACGAGTGTCACATGACAACATGATATATAACACGAGTGTCACATGACAACATGATATATGACGTGAGTGTCACATGACAACATGATATATAACGTGAGTGTCTCGTGACAACATGATATATAACACGAGTGTCACATGACAACATGATATATAACACGAGTGTCAAATGACAACATGATATATAACACGAGTGTCACATGACAACATGATATATAACACGAGTGTCACATGACAACATGATATATAACGTGAGTGTCACATGACAACATGATATATAACACGAGTGTCACATGACAACATGATATATAACGTGAGTGTCACATGACAACATGATATATAACACGAGTGTCACATGACAACATGATATATAACACGAGTGTCACATGACAACATGATATATAACGTGAGTGTCTCGTGACAACATGATATATAACACGAGTGTCACATGACAACATGACATATAACACGAGTGTCACATGACAACATGATATATAACACGAGTGTCACATGACAACATGATATATAACACGAGTGTCACGTGACAACATGATATATAACACGAGTGTCACGTGACAACATGATATATAACACGAGTGTCACATGACAACATGATATATAACGTGAGTGTCACATGACAACATGATATATAACGTGAGTGTCACATGACAACATGATATATAACACGAGTGTAACAGACACACACAGACACACACAGACACTCACACAGGAGTGAAGGGGAGTTTGATGAAGAGCTGATGGATCATCTGATGATTTAAGATGTGTAGCAGCAGCTACTTTCACATTCGATCAGTCTCAGCAGACGTCCTGAAACCTAAACAGATCATCATCAGTGTTGTAGATGCACTCTTCAGTAGAACTCACACATTACTGTTCTTCCCTCTGAGAGTAATCTCGTAATGAAAAGAAAATAAATCTGAAATAAATAACAACAACCTGCAATCCTTCTTATTATTATATAACAGACGAGTCTTTTTCTGTGGAAACACTGAACTGCACTGAAGAGGGACACATGATACTGAACCTGATTAAGAAAGTAAAAGAGTCAAAGAAGCTCGAGTCTGAAAATAAATCTTCCCAGAAGGGGGAGGGGGGTGATGAGGGGTGTAGATTATATCTTTGTCTGAACTTCACATTTATTACATGTAGCATTTACTACACTGACAAAAATGTAAAAACGTTATTGTATATGGTTTATAGACGTACAGAAGGTACAGAGGGTTAGTAATATAGTATCGTTAGACATGTCCAGTGACATTAGTGTGTGTAATAGTGTGGATTAGACTCGTCCAGCCGTATCTAATGACCAGGTGTGTTTCCAGGTATGACGAAATCAAAAGCTGCTGATAGCTTGGGAAATGAAGTGAAAGTGGATGGTTTGCTGGATATAAAAACTCCTGACGCACCTTTCCAGGACACTCACACTAACACTGAGCTGAAGCCATCACCGGAGAGAAAACAGGTGAGAACCAACACATTCCTACTTTTTATTCAGCTCCAATAATCAATTCAAAAGAACTGAAAGAACGTTCAGCTTTACAATTTATTACAGAATGTAAGTTTAAGATGAACGGTCACGTGTCCCAACAACTCATTTACAGTGTGTTATAGAAGTAATAAACCCTTTGTGTGTTGCTGTTACAGGAAAATACTGAGTGACGGGGTGGTGTGATTTATTTTCCAATAACAGCGTGTCCCTAGGTGTTTTATTCCTCTTATCCCTCTGCAATTTATCAGTGATTACATTTGTTATCTATGATGCTATACTTATTAACCATTTAGTGTTCACACACTCATTCACACACTCATTCACACACAAATTCACACAATTATTCACACACTCATTCATCCACCTACTGGCATGTTTTTAGGAGATGGGAGGAAACCGGAGAGACATGATAAAAACACAGAAACTCTGATTCTGAGTTATTAAATGTAATGGATTATTTTTAGTGTTGTGATTACTCTTGCTGACTCAGTAACACCTGATTATCAGTTTTCTGCTTTGTAGGAACATCGACATGGCCAGCAGGGGCAAACAGTGGGTTCTCCTGGCAGCAGGTTCTAAAGGTTGGGAAGACTATGATGTGCAGGTGTGAATATTAAATGCAGTGGCTTAAATTTAGTGTTAGTAATGCTAATGTGTTATATCATATATTTTCGAATTGTTTTTATGTTACGTATGTTATGTTCCGTTACAGGCCAATGTGTGCCATGCTTACCAGGTCGCTCACCAGAACGGCGTTCCAGATGAGCAGATTGTGGTGATGATGTATGATGATATCGCTTACAATGAACAGTGAGTATAGTGCTCTGCAGTAGAAGTGGGCCGTGCCAAACAGTGAGAAAAAAAAAACCCTCAGATTAAAGTACACGAAAATGTAAAAAGTATTGAATTACAGAGACATTTTCCCAGGGCATCCATTTTGGTTCTGATGAAGACCATTTGAAAATATAGGTTGTTAAGTAGGAACGATAACTAGCTTCAGTGTGAACGTGTCATGTCGGCGGCAGAATCTGCGTCGAACTCTAACTCCCTGAGTACAGCGGGGCCTACAAACATGGCCGCCAAGGGCCAGGTGCGGGACTAGAAAATTATTTATGGGGTGGCATGAAAACTATGAGGGGTGGCAACACTGAAGCAAGCGTCCATGTGTAGTTTTTGTGGATTTAAAGCCTGAATTACATATTCAACGCATACACATTTTTATACTGGTCTATAAAGATTAAATAAGGACTGCTGTGTGATTGATTTACACTGACCATGACAGCTGGATTGGATGGATTACGTCACCATAAACTATAATACTACATAATATACCCACATATAGATTTATACAAATGCTTCAATTCATTAAAAGAACCAGCTAGTAAGAGTCATTTGTTCGTGATTGGGCTACACTGCTTGCATTGTATGTTTTTGATTCACTAAAAAGAACCAGTTCATAAGAGTCATTTGATTGGACTCATTTTTGATTGGATCGAAAGAATAATATTTTCTTCCCATTATTTCCCAGTATGTGGTCTTTTCATCTCATCACGTTGAAGCGCCGCTGCTTTAAATCAGACCAAGAAACTGCTTACATTTATATTTTATACATTATGTATAATATACTTATATAATGAATAAGCGTTAATTAAAGATAATTATATTACTTGTCTACATGATATTTCTGTGTAGAAATCCCACTCCTGGAAACATAATTAACGTACCAAATGGCCCAAATGTTTACCCTGGGGTTCTGAAGGACTACACTGGAGAGGTAATGTGCTCTGTAACATTTATAAATGGATAAATACTTTAATTAGGTTATTTTTGTAAAGTGGGATTAATCTGTTTAAATTGTCCATTATCAGGAGGTATCAGCGGAGAACTTCCTGTCTGTACTGTGTGGAGATTCGGAGGCTGTCAAGAAAACAGGAAGAAAAAAAGTCATACAAAGGTAGAAAGCATCTCTTTTAGCTTCATTCTGGTCAGACGATGTTGATTAATGATCTATAACAGCAGCTCTGAGAGTAGTGCAGCTACAAATCACAGGTTTATATTAATGCGCTCGATCGACTCAGACCAGCGTGCCTGACACTATCATCCATGTCACGGTCAAACCATTCGAGTGACGCATTTAAATATAGTTGCTATTTAACAGATATAATCTGACGGTGCATTTGCTCTCCTTTCTAGATGTTATACGATTGTGTTCTGCCCCACGTAGCTCCATAGATTTGTTATTGCACCTAGTGGTCAGAAATGGGAACTGCAACAAGAGCTTATAGAGGCCCATGCTTGTAGGAGTGTCCTGTAAGGTAGGCGGAAGCAGATGCGATTGCAAGAGTTTATTGTGGAAACAGGCAGACAAGTGGAAATTTCAAGGGAAAGATATAATAAAAAAGATCAGGCAATGAGCAAGCCACACAAACAGGGCAAATCCTAAATCCAAAAAAACAGGTAGAGCGCAAGATCAGAATACCAGAGAAACAATACACAGTGAATGACTTAGTAAGGTCAGGTAATCACACGTTTTTACACTTACAGTTAGATTTATACAGCGCTTTTCTAGACACTCAAAGTACTTTACATGGTATGGGGGGGTCTCCTCAACCACCACTAGTGTGTATCCTCCACCTGGATGATGCAACGACAGACATATTTCTCCAGAACTCCCACCACACACCAGCTATTAGTGGAGAGGAGAGAGAGATGTGGACGATTCAGAGATGGAGATTATTATGATAGAGAAGGATCAATGGGGGAATTTCAGCAGGACACGTTGAGCATTTCATTGCAGCTGGCTGAATGTCTGTGGTCTGTTCATATAGGTGCAGGAGTAATTGTGAACAGGTGTGCATGGTTAAAAGTCCAGTGACTGTGAACATGGCAGAGTCTGTGTGTTTGGGAAGTGTAGTCCGGGGTGGCCATGTTTGTAGATGCTGCATTCAGAGTTGGTGCTTAAAGCCGTTTTCCACTCATCTCCCACTCATCTCCCTCCCTCCCTTCCACTCATCTCGGAACCAGAACATATGATCGGTCTTGTCGGGTATTTCTGCGTGATTTGCATCACTATTTGTTACGAGAGCGATGAAGTTAAGAATCTAAAGCGGAAAAAAGCTCATCTACACTCTCCAAAACGTTAGAACCCTGTAGAATAAACATCACATTTTGTCAACAATTATTACAAATATCTTTGTATTATTTCAATATTTTTTTCCTCTTTCAGTGGTGAAAATGATTCTATCTTCATCTACTTATCAGACCATGGAAATAGAGGAATCTTTCACTTTCCTAATTCTACAGTGAGTTTAGTAAAGTTTCTCTTTCTTCGGGGTCGTATTCCGAGCTCGTACACACTGATACGCGTAGCACGCGGTGTTGTACAGTTGTAACATCCCTGTGTTAAGTTGTGTTGATGTCTGAATGAAACTGAATATCAGTAAGAAACTTATTTTCAGTCAGACTACCAGATCCTTACAGTCGTACACTACTGAGGTCATGAAACATAAAGATCTTTATTTCCTGTTCCAGCTTTATGCACATGATCTCATTAACACAGTGAAGGCGATGTCAAAGAGTCGCACGTTTTCAAAGGTACGTATTTCAGCTCCTAATTTACATTTCAGCACTTCTCCGTAACCCAGGGCTCACAGAGGAATCCATAAGAATCCATGTGCAAAAGGTTTATGAGCAGGTGTTAGGAACTGTGATCTTCAGGTTACGATTCTTAAGAAGAGAGAAAAACGAAAGTACACAAGAAGACGGCGGCCTTGCCCCGCTACACACTCACCGCACCAGACACACACAGTTCAAATGGCAAGATGTCTGATTTATTCACAGAAAAACAGAGTATATTTCACACTCGACACACAACAGACACAATGGGTTAACTATTGATTGGATAGGCGGAAGGGCATTTTTCAGGAAGCACATCAGTTTAAGAGAGGAACAGCTCCATGTATGGTATTCGGGAAGTCATGGAATACAAGCGAGGGTTATTTGGGAAGGTATGTAAATGCGTGCAAATGGTATAGCCTGCAAACAAGAAATGAGTGGAGTAACAGTAGAAGCAGGTCAGAATTTTGGGGAGGGTGCCCTCTGGTGGTTAGGAGGGGAAATAGCCAGGTTTAAATATTACAATCTCCTTCTTCATTCCGTGTTCTCGTGTCCTGTCTTTCATTTCTTATCTCTCTATTCCATTAAAAATAAAGAGAGCAGATCACAGACTATACCACAGCTCTTGTTGGATTCTCATTAGACAGACGGTGTTGATTATTTTTCTACAACAGTCCTGCCCTTAAATGTTTTCTTCCTCTTATGTCATACTTATTATCAGTTTATAGTTACACTTCATGTTAAAATGTCAACAGTTTTCAGATCATGTTCAGATCATTCACAGCCATCTTCATTTTATTTCCATTATCGACATTTTCAGACCGATTTTAGCACCAAAACTACCACAACTACTACTACAGTGACTTTGTACCCGCTGGCCCAAAATCCACAGTATCAGAGTTGTCCACCTTTTCACTTAATGTAGACGGGGTAGCTGTTAAACTTTCCTCAGCAGGCTGTACGGTAATTCGACTGTAATCTGTTTCAAAACAGCTCTTTCTTCCATCTCAGGTGTTGTAGTCCTTGGCGGCCATGTTTGTAGTCCATGTTGTAGTCTGGGAGTTGTATTCCAGCGTTGACGTGACCAGGACCTGTTCTGTATACATTTTCCCTCCATAGCTCTCACATTTATAAACTGTGAATATGTCAAAATGCTTATATTTTCTCATGTGTGTGTGTGTGTGTTTACATTTGTTTGTGTGTGTGTGTGTTTTGCTGATCCTCTGTAAACCTGCTGGATGTTTGCAGATGGTCATTTATTTGGAAGCGTGTCATTCTGGATCAATGCTGGATCAGCTGTCTGACAGCAACGGTATCTCTTTACTGAAAAGTCATAGTTCGGACACGTTCAGGAACGTTCTTCTCACGTGTCTGAAAGGCTTTTATCCTTTTGTTTCAGTGTATGCAGTTTCTTCGTGCAATCCTGATGAATATACCTACGCTTGTTTCTTCGACAAGAAAAGAAATACCTTTCTTTCTGATATCTTCACCTTTAACTGGCTGCAGCACATGGACACGGTCAGTGTTTATGGAGTTATTTCCAGGAATTAATTCTTTAATGAAGTGTTTTTTACACCACAAAGGTGTACTTTGATTTCTTCCATATTAGTAAAGTATCTGAATTAGACAGCATTCATTCTTTCCTGTTTTTCTTCACTTCACTCTGAAGGTAAAACTTACAGTGACGTCGTTTGGAGAGCAGTTTTCCTACCTGCAGAAACACGTGAGTAAAGACGCGAGGAAGGCAGGAGTGACTGAGACGCCATGTAACTATGGGGACAAGGTACAACACACAGCAATGTTTAAATGCTTCGAGTGTTTCCTCTAGTGTGATGTCATGTTTATTCTTCTTTCCTCTACGTTATTTAGGGAATGCTGAAGGTAATGTTGAGTGAATTTTTTGGAGATTCCCCTCGCTTTGTCAGCGAGACCTACACGTCCCAGATCCTGAACGTTCAAGTGTCCGATGTGGTGGACACTACAGAAGTTCCACTGATAATCCAAGAAAACAGGATTAAAAACGAACAGGACCCGGAAAAGAGACAGGCCCTGGAAAGACAATATGATGATCTTAAAAGAGTGAATACGCCACTCCCACTGCACTGCGTTATTTACAGTCCTTATTCCTGAATTAATTCAGCACTCACACTCACTGTATCCGTATCCCGACTATTATTCATCAACATAACCCAATATTATATCAGCAGGGTCACTGTTACTACTGAAAACTTGATTATTTTCCTACAACAGCACGTCCCCAAAAGCTGTATTCCTCCGCCATTCCATCTGCCAATGACTGCATGTTTCAGTAAAGACTGGCACGCCCTAGTTTTTATTTTATCTGTTTCTAGTTACATTTCAGTGGAGCTTATTTATGTCCAGCAAATTTAGTAAATGAATATGACCAGCGTTAGTCTGTGTAACAGTAGAATATAACAAATACTCCTCTGGATCATGTCTAAGCCAGGCCCGTTATATGGTAAACCCCGCCCCCACATGCTACATACACATGTTTGTTTATGACTGTTATTTCAGTAATGAAATTAGTCACTATGTCAAAAAATATTGTGATATTGTGATGAATTGCATGTTGTTATGTAACGTGAAAAGACGTTTGTATTTTAGAAAGTCACTTTAGATGTCTTTATATGATTAAATTTGTATATTGTGATTACATTTGTAGAAGAGGAAGACAGTGGATGAAGCGCTGCAGAAGATTGCTGAGCGCACAAACGCTTCACGAGCTCTGACTGAAAAGCGTGAGGTGACTCGGACGTACGAACTCAAACTCGTGGCTGAGCATTTCAGGAAAAATCTCTTCAACTGGGAAGCGGAGCCGGTATGAATATATACGTACAGTGTGTGTGTGTGTGTGTGTGTGTGTGTTTGACGATCATGACATGAAGTGTAATGAAGTAAGAATGTTAAAGATCGTTTCAGGTAACAAGAACAAGAAAAACACATTAATATTAAAGTTCCACTGCACAATGTTCCCCTAACATCAGCATTAACACATCATTAGTAACGTTAGCAAACTAATTAACACTTTTATTTTGTGAAATAAATAAACTCATACAGTATCTAAGATTTCCTGCATCACCAAATCAAGCAACCAGTATGAATTAATGGCTGAACTCGTATGTTTCGGTGAAATGGTAAAGTGGTAAAATGAAATAAACGAGGATTTAATATCTCTAGATATATTATTTGCAGTCACATGAAATTTGGCAAAGAAAAAGAGAAACTTGTTCTCTATCGGTCTACATGCTCAGAAGGTCATCAGAAAGCCAAATCTACACATGTGAGTGATATTAGGGGCTTTGCAGACCCCATTTAAAAGCTGCACATGCTGAAAGTCATGGTTTGTGCATAAGCTTTGATATTTCATTGGCTTTGTGTCGAATGACGAGGTGTAAAAAAGCTCAGTTTAAAAATGTCTGCTATTTTGACGTTCCCAGTATTCTCATGTTATCCATTAACATGAATAATTATTATTAATCAAGTTTCAAATTTGTTAGTGTGTGAACCTCAATGAGCTTTATATATATAGTTATGTAGATCATACTAACTTAATCTCTCTCTCTCTCTCTCTCTCTCTCTCTCTCTGTCTCTCTCTCTGTCTCCCTGTCTCTCTCTCTCTCTCTCTCTCTGACTCCCTGTATCTCTCTGTCTGTCTCTCTCTCTCTGTCTCTCTCTCTCTGTCTGTCTCTCTCTCTCTGTCTCTCTCTCTCTCTCTCTCTCTGTCTCTCTCTCTCTCTCTCTCTGTCTCTCTCTATCAATCTCTCTCTCCATCTCTCTCTCTCTCTCTGTCGCTCTCTGTCTCTGTCTCTCTCTCTCTCTCTCTCTCTCTCTCTCTCTGTCTCTCTCTCTCTGTCCCGCTCTCTCTGTCCCTCTCTCTCAGTCTCTCTCTCTCTCTCTCTCTCTGTCTCTCTCCCCCCCTCTCTCTCTCTGTCGCCCTGTCTCTATCTCTCTCTCGGTCTCCCTCTTTCTCTCTGTGTCCCTCTCTCTCTCTCTCTGTCTCCCTCTCTCTCTCTGTCTCTCTCTCTCTCTCTGTGTCTCTCTCTCTCTGTCTCTCCCTCTCTCTCTCTGTCTCTCTCTCTCTGTGCAGTTTGTTGTCACTCGTGCACACCTGCAGGTTTTAGTGAATCTGTGTGAGTGTGGGTTGGAGGTTGAGAGGTATGGGATTAGTTTCACTTTTTCAGTGTTTGTTCTGGAATTAAACACGTCCAGTCGGTTCTCATTGTATTTCTAATTTGTTTGTTTCCATCAGCATCACTGAAGCCATCACTCACGCGAGCCAGGAGATCACTTTCTGAAGAACTCGACACCACGATCGTTTTCTTTGACACGTTCTCTTTCAATAATATGAGGATTTCGATTAGATCATCTTTTAAAAGCAATATTTTTATTATTCTTATTTTTTTATTTTAGTTTTGTTAAAAAAATTTTTTTACCAACCTTAACTAACTAAAGTCACACAATACCAAAGCCTGTAGAATACCTCAATAAAGAACTTGGAGAGAAACAAAAGTTTATTTGTTGAATCAGTATATTTAGACAACACTGTGCCACACAGATGATTTATACAAGTATTATAACTCGTTCAGCCGTAACATTGAAACCACTGACAGGTGACGTGCAGGTATAGAGTTAGAAAAGAAGAGGACCAAGCATTGAGCCTTGACACCAATGATGAAGAGTCTGTATGGAGCAGATGTGGATCCCCTCCACGTCACCTGATATGACTGACCCACCAGGTACGAAGCAAACCATTTCCATGCTGTGCCACAAATTCCAAGACTCTTGAAGACGGACAAGAGCGGCAAGTCAATAATATTGTATTTTTTAATATTTCATTTTCTTTGGGTAACAAACAGCTATCAGGCCTGATATATGGATACATCTGCAAGATACATCTTGGTTTATTGCTGCAAAATTAGCATCAAAACATTCCAGAACTAACACCAAAAGCACTAAGCAAACACAAACCAAAACATAATTCAAAAGACAAGGTCAAGACAAGGTCAATAATCCAGATAATCATATGCAATAACAACATCCAGAGTAAATACGGTTATCAAAAACTTGCATTAACCATGAAACATAACATATATAAGGGGGTTGCCTTTTGTTTATTAAATACATTACACAACATTATGTCAATTTTTCCAGTTGTTACTAAAAAATACAAACATTTTGAAAGCATTGGAATGCACAAATATGTTAGCTGGAACCAAAACCCCACTGTAGCATGCACTAGGAACGCATCATTTTCATCATTTATTTTAAAAAAGCTTCAGGTCATGAACCTTTTTTGGCAGATATTGGAGGAAATTCATTGCGTCATTGCTGTAATCTCTAATGAAACTGTAAGGCTTCACAGTGAAGATAAGGTCCTTTATGTTCTTTATCCATACATATAAACAGGACACTACTAAGACAAACTAAGATGCTGATTAAGGGAGGGCAGGGAATTGCGTAGGCTGAATGTAGTTTAGGCTGAATTTAGTCAATGTATGACTGTAACAAGTCGAAGAAGAGCAATTAACAACAATCTTACTTTTACTGTTAAAGCACTTTTACCATAACTTAAATTTCACTTCGTTTCCAAAAAGAGCAACTCCCGTCGTGCTGCCGAGTGAAAAGCCACAGCCCAGAACTTTTACTTCTGTGCCATTGGGGCCAATGTTAAGACCTGTTTGAACCCCAAGACCAACTTTAATTTCAGCCGGACCTGCTGAAACTGAGGCACTTGCAACCTCAGCTCCAGCCATGACTGCTACTTCTCTGTTGCTAACCACAACCCTGGCAGAAGCATTAGGACCGTTAGCTTCAGCTGAAATGTCGTCCTGCGTTGCTTTGATTTTTCCTAAACTAGCCTTAACACTGGCTTCAACTTCACATTCAAGCTTTCCTGGTTTTTCTTGATAATGTATGAATGCCCCTGCCTCAGCATTTGGTCCCTCAGCGTCAATCTCTTCTGAGACACATGCATTCTCAGCTCGAACCATAGCTCCTGCTTCTCTGTTGTTAGCCACAAACAAGGCAGAAGCATTTTCTGAAACAATCCTCCGCTTTACACTGACTCGTCCTGCACTAGCCTTAACTCTGGCTCCGGCTCCAAATTTCTGCATTCCTGGTGTAGATTGATAATGTATGAATGCCCCTGCCTCAGCATTTGGTCCCTCAGCGTCAATCTCTTCTGTGACACTCACAATTTCAGCTTCAACCATGGCTCCTGCTTCTCTGTTAGCCACAACCAAGGTGGAAGCATTTTCTGAAACAATCCTCCGCTTTACACTGACTCGTCCGGCACTAGCCTTAACTCTGGCTCCGGCTCCAAATTTCTGCATTCCTGGTGTAGATTGATAATGTATGAATGCCCCTGCCTCAGCATTTTGTCCCTCAGCGTCAATCTCTTCTGAGACACATGCATTCTCAGCTCGAACCATGGCTCCTGCTTCTCTGTTAGCCACAACCAAGGCAGAAGCATTTTCTGAAACAATCCTCCGCTTTACTCTGACTCGTCCTGCACTAGCCTTAACTCTGGCTCCGGCTCCAAATTTAAGCACTCCTTTAGCCACAGCTCCTGCTTCTATGGTGTCAGCCTCAACCATGGCAGAATCATTTGGACTGTTAGCTTCAGCTGTATCGATGCTCCTCGTTGCTCTACCTTGTCCTGCACTAACCATGGCAGAATCATTTGGACTGTTAGCTTCAGCTGTATCGATGCTCCTCGTTGCTCTACCTCGTCCTGCACTAACCATGGCAGAATCATTTGGACTGTTAGCTTCAGCTGTATCGATGCTCCTCGTTGCTCTATCTCGTCCTGCAGTAACCATGGGAGAAGCATTTGGACTGTTAGCTTCAGCTGAAACGACGCTCCGCGCTGCTCTGACTCGTACTGAATTAACTCTAACTCTGGCTCCAGCTTCAAATCCGAGTTCTCCTGCTTCAAAATGTAAGAATGCGTCTGCATCTGCATATGGTCCCTCAGCATCCATCTCTTCAGAGACATGTGTAACCCTGGCTCCAGCCACGGCACCTGCTTCTGTGATGTCTGGCATAGCTCTGGCTTCAGCTCTACACACACTGAGATCTAAGTCGGAAAAAAAATAAAAAATGATCATGTCAACATATAATAACCCTTATGGGGGTAAAAAAACAGTATACTTAAGTATTGCTGAAATAGTTAGATACGTAATGTGTTTTATTTTAGCACCAAATTGTTAGACATTGTACTGAATCACTCCTAAATTGTACTTGGAATATATTAGAACTACACTTTATATATACTTTATAAGTATACACTTTATAAGTCAAGTCAAGTGGGTTTTATAGTCATTCCTTAATATAGCTTGTATTAATTGGAATGAAATGTCGTTTCTGCAGGACCACAGTGCGGCACAGAAGAGTACGCAGGACGACAAAGTGCGAATACACAACAGTGTGCGTGTATTTAAGTGACTTTTTTCACCGCTCACGTTTGTCTTGATTTTGTCTTCCTTTCGTTTTCTTGTTCATGTTATTACAGCCTAGTTATATTGTTCAGAGTTATAGTGTTCCGAAACATTTTTCCTCATTCATGTTCCACACCTGTCCATTATATAGTTTTATAAAAGTCATAAGTTATATAAAAAAATCCTAAAAGTTATGAAAAGTAATTTAAAAAATGCAAAAACACAAAAGCAAAAAAATCTATCTATCTATCTATCTATCTATCTATCTATCTAAAACAGATTACAGATTATACACACACACACACACACACACACACACACACACACACACAGACATATATACACTAGACATGCATAATACTAAATTTCTCAGCTGATACCGATACCGATAGTTCTGCCTTTAACGCCTTCTTTTAAATGAATAATAATGAATTCCACAATTCTGAAAGAAATGCAAATAAAAACTTTATTCTCTCCATTTCAGCAAGTTGTTTCACAGTAACTGGTCTCATCTACACACAACACATCACTCTAATTATCATTAACACATGAACTTGTTTCTGAAGATTAAAGTAAGATTTTTAACTTATTCATTCATATGAACACTCACTGAATTCTAAAAAACCTCCTGTTAGTCTCACATTCACTCTCCACACACACAAGCACCTCTACTTCATCACTGAACATCAAACTGGTCATATATAGACCTAATATAAACCTTTTTGATGATATAAACTCATTAACATTACCTACATATGAAATATACTACTCTACAAATATATTTCTGTGCAATATATACCTTTTTACAACTCATCTTCATTTAAATCTTTCAAGGTGGACTGGCCCTTTAATTCAGATCGAGCAGCACGTGCCACATGTGGGGTGAGAGTGAGAGTTTCACTGCTGCTACTTCCGTGTAAACTTTTTAACAGTGCAGAGCTTACAGAGATTACAAACTGGAGTTTTATCATCATTCCACACAAGAGGCATCTTTTTTACACACTCCATGTGTTTTCCGCCATCTTTTTATTAACAGGATATAATCTGCCCTGATCATTGGAAAAATAGACTTTATTTTTTATAAAAAAAAAGATAATACATGTGTGTGTGTGTGTGTGTGTGTGTGTGTGTGTGTGTGTGTGTGTGTATATATATATATATATATATATATATATATATATATATATTTATATGCCAAATTACAAATGCATTTGATTAATAAAGAATTCAGTCTGAAATCATTATGACATTTAAAGCAGCAGCATGTTGTACAGATTCTTACCTTCTCTTGTGATGCTTTCAGGTCTAATGCACCGTCCAGAACATGGCTTCCTTTTATACCTTCTACATTACTTTCACTTTCAGTTTCACATTCAGTCACTACATTTTTTTTTCGGTTGAGCTTTCTAACTAAACACACACACACACACACACACACACACACACACAATATAAAACACACCCTGTTGGAGCCATAAAATATAAAGTACAACAAAACTGTATGAAATTATTAGATGACGTATCAATCTTGTTGTCGTATGATCTGTTTCAGTGTCTGTTTCAATATATGCTTCTGTATTCTGTGTTCCCCTGGAGGTGGATGATAGGTACTGCACCTGTCTTTGCTACTTCCTGTGAGCAAGCGTTTTAAACTGCAAGAATCACATCTGATTTGTGCACCATGCACTGCAAAATAAATAATATCTAAGCAAGTTAAAATATTTGAATTTAAATATTGTCCAATCTAGTATTATGTAGTATTTCCTGTTATAAGATTACAATAAACCAAGTATAAGATCATTAAGCCTCTAAATTGATATTTTTACTCATTTCAAACTGAAATGCTTTAAAAACTAGTTAAAAAACAAAAACAAAAACACCACAACAACATATAAACAGGCTTAATGATCAAACATTTGGATTAGTGTAAACTTTTAATAGGAAAGATATCTTCACTTGCTAATACTCTGGGATGTTTTGCAGTGTAGCTTTATTATTAATATTTTTATAGCCATTATGTTCCTGCAGTAGACTAGTCTGAGACCGAGAACAGTAAAAATATTAAGATTGCAGTGTGGAAGGATGGTGTATGAGCTGCTGTTGATACTATATTTAGAGGCAAAGACTATGTGATTTTGGCTATAATAAAAAGTATCAAATGCCATAAATGTAAATATATAAAGGTTAATCCATTTTCATCACCAATACTCCATGATGATTTTTGGTTCAGCAGAATAAAAGATTATAAACTCGTAGGTGAGTTCTTCAGAAAGTAATCTCCCAGCTCACGTGAGTGATGGCTTCAGTTTTGCTGACGGAAACAAAGACATTAGAAAGTGAATTAGAAATAAAATGAGAAATGACTGGAGCAGATTAAATCCTGAAAAAGTGAGACCCATCACATACCTCTCAACCTCCAACACACCGTCACACAGATTCACTAAAACCTGGACGAGTGGACGAGTGACAACTAAATGCAGAGAGAGAGAGAGAGAGAGAGAGAGAGAGAGAGAGAGAGAGAGAGAGATTAAGTCAGTATGACCCACACAACCATACTGTATATTGCTTTATGTTAAAGGTTTACTCCTAACATAAGTAAGAGGGACTGTCTGAGCAGCAGGAGATCGCGACCTTTCTCAGCCCATTCAAGGGCGAGGCACTAGACTGAGTTACTGTGGTATGTTATCAGGAAGGAAAACAGTTGAACTCCTATGACCGGTTCACAGGACTGTTCCAACGTGTCTTTGATTATTCACCTGAGAGAAAGGAGACCAAAGAACAACTTCTCACCATGTCCCAAGGTACCAGAAGCGTGGTCGAATACACATTCAAGTTCTGCACTCTCGCTGCAGACAGTGGTTGAAATTAACCTGGCCCTGAAAGCCACCTTTCATCAGGGTTTAACTTCGAGATTCTCACCAAGATGGCATGCAGAGATGACAAGCTGACTCTGAATTCCTTGATCGATCTTACCATCTGTTTAGATCACCTGCTTCACAACCAAAGGCTAAGCAACCACTCCAAAACCATGCAACTGGCCCAAGCCAGGCTTGGTGAGAACACCATTGCTTTTACTGTGGCCAGCCTTAGCACTCCGTGGGACAATGTCCTCTGCATGGTCAACCCTTAGCCATGCCCAATCATCAGAGATCAGGACCAACTCTATCTGCTCTCCAGTGGTGAGTCATTTTCATACGTTGTGTCACCAGTCACTCTCATTACAAGCAAAATTACAACACATTGGCAATGCTTGTTGACTCTAGGTCTGGACCAAGAGACCTTGAACAAGCTCCACATCCCTACACAAACTGTGCAACACCCCCTCCATATTCAAGCCACTGACAGAGGACCCATTGGTGACAGCATCATCACCAACTGCACACAGCCCCTCCTCCTCCAAGTCAGCATGTTTCAAATCACATCCCTCCAGAATACCATGATCTTCATGAAGCATTCAGTAAGACTAAAGCCAGTGGTCTGCCACCTCACTGCTCTTATGACTACTCCATCGAGCTTCTGCCGTGGTGTGCAGTCAGTGTTCGAGTTCATCCCAAAGGTGTTCAGTGGCGTTGTGGTCAGGGCTCTGTGCAGGACACTGAAGTTCTTCCACCTTCTTCCAACATTGACAGATCACGTCTTCATGGAGCTCGCTTTGTGCACAGGGGCATGGTCATGCTGGAACAGGTTTGGAATGTAAACAAATACATAACAATGCATAAGTATGCGCTGTAGCATTGCGAGATGCTACGTACTCTGAGAGTGCTCGGCATGAGGAAGAAATACAGGACAATTATAAATTAAATTACATTTAAAAAACCTCATCTTTATTAATCCACAGTGATGTTGAATTCTGGATTGTGATTGGACAGGATTTGTTGATTAATTTCGAAATGAATCAGTTAAGGTTGTGCTTGTATTCTCTCATTTGTAAGTCGCTTTGGATAAAAGCGTCTGCTAAATGAATAAATGTAAATGTAAAATGTAAGGTGATCTGTGGAAGTCAAGGCAACATCACCAAGAAAACGTTCAGATTGAACTGTCTGTATTCTGGCCAGAAAGGCAATGGAAAGTCCCCATATGTATAACTTGCTTCTTGTTTGTCTCACTCGTTCTCTCACTCCACCCTAAGCACTTCCTCTCATCATTTTCATTTAATTCTGGTCTTTTTGTGTTTGTAGTCCTGTGTATGTTTGAACCTGTCAGCTTGTTATATAACGCATTACAGAAACGTCAATATGAGAAAGGCCAGACTGAGTGTTTGTGCCCATGTTTTTTCTCTTCTTGGGCCTTCAGTTATTTATCTTCTCATACTTTTGCCTTTTATAATAATTTGCGTTGGCTTTTTATTATGTCTTTGTAGTATCTGCTATTTGTGTCAAAAAATAGTCATATCTTTTCATGTTTATACATGATATGTTTTGTATTTGATTGAAAAGCATCTCACATAAACTGAAAATGGAAAGAATAAAGTGGTCTTATAGTAATAAAAGAATCAACAATAAAGAAAGTAAAAAGGAACACAAAGGGCATTTCAAAGATTCATATATGTAGCTGTCTAATTTCGCCAGGATATAGATAGATTTTTTTAGTTTGAGCACTAGACCTATTAAATTTAAGCCAAGGCTGAATAACTGCAACATTAAACTTTAACATTATGTAAAAAATAATATGAAAATATTTGATACTGGCCAGCTCTTTTTTCTGTGGACCAGCAGTGGCTTATGATCATACCACTGACCATTTTGTTGGGTGCAGGACAAAAAGAATAATGAAATAGCTTCAGTCCAGTTGAATCACACTAGACTTACTATAGAAGTTGACTTACTTATGGTATGTATTTGCCTTACACTCAGTCACACTTGACTGATTATTTGTTAGGTTTATAGTTATTGGTTAGGTTTATGGTTATAGCATTCTAATATATATATATATATATATATATATATATATATATATATATATATATATATATATATATATATATATATATATAATCTCCTGATTAAAGATTAATATTTCATCAGATGCACACCTGAGATTTAAGTTCATTTTACACTGGTTTTAAACACACATCAGTGTTTTATTACTCACATTAAACACCGTAAATAAGTTACACATGCTTTTATTATTTTACAGTAACATCCCTCATCCTAATTATAGACACAATTTAAAGGATTGTTAATAAACAAAATATTGTAGTAGTGAAAAACACTTTATTAAACATGTATTCAGATGTACGCACTCTAGCCTGTTCAGGGTCTTGGGAATACTGGGTGTGAGGCAGGAATCCACCCTGGAGAGGCACCAGTTCATTCACACCTGAGGCAATTTAGCATAGCCGGTCCACCTATCTGCATGTGCATTTGGGAGGAAACCAGAGAACCCCACAGGAAACCCACATGAACACCAGTCAAATAATCATTTTAATTTTTTAATACAAATATACGTGAGGTACTTTTGTTGCGTGACTGTGAAACTTCTCCGATGTTTCAGATGTTACACAGCTAGAATGAAATTATTTTGTGCACTTAATGCATTCTACAGTCTGCTTCTCTGGTTCTTGCTCAATAAGCCCATGCGGACCATGAAGCAGAGCCGGGGCTTTGTGACCCCTAATAAATGCAAATAAATATTGGGGGGGGGGGGGGGGGTGTGCAATTTTAAGTAAATCTTTTATGTACTCACTACAAGAAGAAATTTTTGCAAATTATATTCTTCACACAATCCTAAAGAAAAGGAATAATCCCAGCTAAGAGGAAGCTACTTTTTCAGCCAAGACCTCAATTATAAGCACCTCTTACGAAGAAAACCTTTTTCATGTTAGCCGAATATAAGAACTGCATTCGTCGATGACTTGATGACAAACAAAAAACAGCCTGAGCAGAAACTGAGCTTGATTTAGATTTATTTTTTCTGCTTCCCCGCTATGTTTCTTCACAAGAAGTCCACGTCTCCTTCCACATGGTATGAAAGCGTTTCTTCGACGCTAATGGGAACAAACAAAAACAAAACAAATGGAGCGTAAACAAACTGATACTGAGTAGATCATTTATAACCAGCGTATCGTAACACAAACGCATCGCATACTCAACAGGCTTCAGGCCGTACTCAGTCTGAACATAAATACGTTTCTTGCGCTTCATAGTGTATTCCACCTGCAGAAGGAAGGACGACGAGAGTCAGAAATAAAATATAACACTGAAGCACTGAAAAAACCCACGTCAAGCTTGAAATAGTCTTGTTCTATTGGCAGATGATTTGTTTTTTCTCATTGTAATTATTTATGATTAACCCTAACCCTAACCTGAACCCTAACCCTAGGAGCAAAATCAGCTGTCAATAGAACACAAGAAATTTAAGCTTGAATTTAGTGAAAATGTCTCGAAATGGGTTTATTAATCTTCTATTTGGTCATTTAATCTAATATATTCAAGATATTTTCACATCCTAATAAACCAAGTTATTTTTTGTTTGATACTATCCTTTGTTTAACCTTATAGATCAGGTTAAAAATAAAAATCACCTGATTATTCGGCACATCCATAATTTGTCTGTAATTACTGCCTCCATGAAGGACGACTTGATTTGGTGTATGGCCGTATGACACCAGCTGGCTGTTTGAACTGCTGTTTGATCTGCTGCGAGAACAAGAGCAGTTACACTTGCACTGACGGTGACTCATGATCTCCTCTTCTTCTGGAAATGGAATTATAACACTTTTAATTATAATATATCTAACTATACAGGAATACACTACAGCTGATTCATTTCAATAGTTAATAATAATTATTCTAACAGCAGCTACAAACCACAACTCTCTCTCTCTCTCATTCTCTCTCTCACACACACACACACACACACACTGGTTTCTGCATGTAGTTAAAGTTATACAGGTGAAATCCGTGCAGTTCATGTGTTTTGCATTAGTTACGTAATTGTTAAAAGAAAATGATGCTGCAGAATTGAAAGTCTTCACCACAACACTGGTCATCACCTCAGATGTTTTCTGCTTGTTATTAATATTAATCATATTAGCAGATTTTTATCATATAAACACTTGCACACGTATTTATTTATTTATTTATTTTTTGAACAATTACACACATTGAATATAAACGTAATGATTGTGCTGTTTTTAGTTCACACTCCTGTCCTAGTTGGGTTCTTTATTTTATTATTAATTTTTGTTAGTTTTTTTGCAGATTAAACTAAAACTATCCGATAGACTAGGTACACAGAGAGATGCTTACCTGACGATATATCACCTGGGACAGACAGAGTCTTTTCAGATGGAGGACTTCCTATCCTACACAGGCTTTATATCACCCGCTTAGCATAACTTTTGCTTTCATTTGTTTTTGTAAAAAGAAAAAAACAAAAAAAACACACACATTCTTGTGCAGATGAAATTAAGTCCTCTTTATACCAGCTAAACAGGTTCCTCAGTGCATTCCATACATTTCCATTTCATCTTTCATCACTAAAATATTCAGAACCTAGACACGCAAAGTTATCTACACAAACTAATCTCAGAGACTCTCAGAGTTATTGTGCTTTTATTTTAAGTTTAAAAGTTGAATCATCAAAAACAATACCACCCATTATATCATTTTTAGCACAGATATTTGGATAAATAGATATTTGACAATAGCACCGAATCTACTACGATGTGATTTATGATTTATGACCCATCGAAATATATGAACAACTTTGTTTGGAATCTGCGCTAGGCCTATAATTGACGAGTAATGGTGTAGAGAAAGACCATATTAAAAGTATCGCTGTACTAGCCTGTTAAAACATCAGCTTAAAAATCCGAATTAGCTTTACACTCCACATGTCTGTCCTTTTTTGATAATAATCAATTTATGTTTTTATCCATTTTCCATCCAAATTGTTACCTTGTATATTGATGAGTTGATTACAGTCATCCAGTCGTTACACCCCTGTTGCTGATTGGCCAGATTTATGATTGCTATTGGAAGTGAATAACATGTATGATTGTACAATTACCTAAAATAAATAACTGTGCTGCTTTATAACCCAGATGTTTTGATTTGAGACCCTGCCCCTGTCCGGTCACTGGTGTGTGTTCTGGATTAATTTGTTGATTTGTTTATACCCTCGTGTGTCTTTGTGAAGTCTCGTCGATACTGAGCCGTGTTTTCGTGTCTTTTTTTTCTGGTTAGACTTGATAGTTTCGACTTATGCGTGTACTCGTGTTTATGATGAAGGAAATTCCTGTGCATTGACTTATGGTATGGACGACGACTATGACGATGATTATTAAATAGCATGCTAAGTTTAGACACGTGACCTGCCTCTCATAATTGTGAGGTTTTTTTACCGCTAAAGGTGGATTCGCAATCATGAATGTTTTTCCTCGTCAAGCCTCCAATCTCTGAGACGAGATGTAAATTAAAGTAAAAAAAGACAGTAGCATTACTGTCGTGTGAGAGAAGGCTGTGATGGACGCAATCGCAATGAAACATTCTGAACGAAAGGCAGGCAGACAAATCCAAAACATGAAGCAAAGTCAAGGTCAAAAACAGGCTTGGATCAGGAGATCAGCAAACAGAGTACACAGGGCAAAGTCAAAACAAGAACAGCAGGCTTGGTAATCTCAGACGCACAAAACAGTCTGAGCATTACTTTGCGTCGAGTGTAGCATGGGAGACTCTTTTGCTTGGTTTGGTGATCGTGGACAGGTGTGGACAGATGTCTGGGGGTTGGGAACGTGTTAACAGTAGGAGGTTCTGGGGAGTTCTCGCACCACAGCACTAATGAATTCTGGATTGTGATTGGTCAGGTGTTGATTAATTTATTTTTTTTTTAACATATAACAGCAGCTCTTTGATGACAAACAAAAACAGCAATGTAGCCGGAGCAGAAATTGAGTTTGAGTCAGAGTGATTATTTACACTTTGTTCCTTCACCAGAGCTCCACGTCTCCTTCCAGATTATATGAGCACGTTTCTGATTCTTGTCTACATCATTATTCGTGAATCACAGATTTATATATTAATAGTAACTCTGCTTCAACACACACACACACACACACACACACACACACACACACACACACACACACACGTTTCTGCATGTAGCTAAAGTAATACAGGTTAAATCTATGCAAATATCAGTAAATGTTTTGCATTATTTACCTAAAATGTTTTTTAAATTATGCTTTAATTAAGTGATCACCACAACACTGGTCATTAGTTCAGATACGACTGTCTTTTCAGTCGGAGGAATTCCTACACAGGCTTTAGATCACTTTCTTAGCATAAATTTAGCTTTCGTTTGTTTTAGTAAAAAAAATAAAAAATAATAAAAATAAATAAATAAAATAAAAAACTGAACAAAACACATTCCTGTGCAGATAATGGTCAAAAAGTCATCATTACACTAGCTAAACGGGTTCCTCAGTGCATTTCGTACAGCGCCTTTACAAAATATAAATATTCAGAGCCATTACACACAAGGTTGTTTTCAGAATCTAATCTCAGAGACTCTTAGAGTTATTATGGTTGTTAAGGTCTTTTTCTTTTTTTTTAAATAAAGTTTATTCATCAAAATCAATACTACCCAGTCATTATATACATGTTTTAGCACAGATATTTTGATGATTAGGGGTGTGAACTGTAGGCTTCCACATGAATTTGAGAATAGCACCGGATCTACTACAATATGATTTAAATTTATGACCCATCGATATATGACCAACTTTGTGTGGAATCTGGGGTAGACCTATCATTAATTCATAAATAATTGTGAAGAGAAAGACTATAGTAAAGACTATAGACAATAGCTCTGAGAGTAGTAGAGCTGCAAATCACAGATTTATATTAATGCGTTCTTTCTAATACGTTATCGTTTCTATAGTAACAGCTGATTCACAGGGACGGGCACGACAGACGCTCTAATAATAATAAACAGAGTAAAAGATTGTGTAATTGCTGATCTGATCATCCCAGGTGATTCATCACCATGTCAGGATCTTGTGATCTCCCTGGACAACTCTCTCTGATATCACCTTCGTTTACTGAACGCAACCTTGGGGTAATCATGGACAATCAACTGTCCTTTTCCTCTCACATTGCTAATCTGACACACTCATGTCGATTTCTCCTTTATAACATCAGAAGGATTCACTATTTCTATCCATACAGGCCACTCAGGTGCTGGTTCAATCTCTTGTCATTTCGAGACTACACCTCACTCCTGGCAGTTCTGCCTCTGAGTGCCATTCGACCTCTGCAGTTGATCCAGAATGCAGCTGCTCGACTGGTTTTCAACCTTCCTAAGTTCTCCCACACCACCCCATTGCTACGCTCCCTCCACTGGCTTCCTGTAGCTGCCCGCATCAGATGTAAAACGCTGATGATACTTGTCTACAAAGCCAAAAATGGACCAGCACACACTTACTTCAAATCTCTTATCACACCTCGCACTGCACTACACTCCCTCTGAACCTCTAGCACCGCTAGACTGGTGCCACCATCTCTCAGGGTACAAGGAAGGCATGCATCAATACTCTTCTCTGTTCTGGCACCTAGATGGTGGAATGAACTTCCCCATGATGTCCAAAAGCTGAGTCACTGGCAGTCACATACAGAGATTTGTATAAAATTTGTATAAAAACGCCATCTAAAAGACATCCTCAGAATTCTGAAAAATAAAGATTCAAATAAAATGATTGTAACCAGGAATGTGTGCATTTTCATCAGAATGTAATGTCACGGCTCATGTGGTTAATGGCTGCCATGATTCTGATGGAGACAAAAAGGTCTTCACTGGAGGGATTATCTCTCTTATAGGTGGACTATCTCTTTTCAGTGAATAGAAATCACACTAACCGTTGCCTTTGTGTGGCAGCTCCTCCAGCATTGATCCAGAATGACACGCTTCCAAATAAATGACCTGGTTGTACAAAAGATTCTGATTATGAGATCAGGAAATATAAAGACACACAAATAATCTAAACATTTTATAAATAAGGGAGATCGGGAGGAAAAATGATGCAGTGTATCTAGAAGAGGCCGCACATCGTGTTATCATAGTTTATATCATAGCCCTGGATTGGTCAAAAGTCTTCTATAACAGCAGCGCTGACAGTACAGTAGTGCAGCTGCACATCACAGGTGTATATTAATGTGCAAAACCAAGTGTTTTATAGCACAGCAATTTGCCAATAATTACAATTTTTAATAAACATCATACTTTTTATCTTGTTGCACATGGCTGAAACAAGTTAGTTCCTGTCCTCACTTACATTATAGCAGCTGTAAACAGCCATTCCCTCACCAGCATCTGTTTATTCTCTCTTCTGAAGTCAATAAGACAAAAATCGCAGCTTGTCATGTTACTGGGAAACCGTAAACCATCAGTTCATCTGTCCTCACACTGGAGACTCCTTCCATAAATGTTAAATCACTTTATATAGAGTGTTCCCTGTAAAAGTCCCATTAAACGTGCTAAAGAAACAGTAACTTATAAGAACGAGTGCATTAATATAAACCTGTGATTTGCAGCTGCGCTACTGTCAGAGTTGCTGTTATAGAAATTTAATCAACACCTTCTGACCAATCAGAATCTAGAATTCAACAGAGTCATGTATAGGGAAAAACTCATTACTGTTCCTGATTGAACACCTTAGAATAGAATATAGACTAAAAGGTCATCTGAATTAGACGTGGAATTGATGAATAAAGTTTATAGAGATGGTTTCCACCTTTTGTATTGCTTTTTTTGGTCTAGTTTTCTTCACAGGAGATCTCCAGAATCTCCACACAGTACAGCCAGAAAGCTTTCAGCTGATACCTCCTGATAATGGACAGTTCAAAAGTATTAATTCTACTAAAAAAAAAAAAAAAAAACACACAAATAAATCCATTCACAGGATAAACATTTGGGCCATCTGGTACATTGATTATGTTCCCACGAATAGAATTTCTGCGCAAAAATATACAAATATTTTAGTGAGGATTCTGGACATTTCCTCTCCCTGCCAGCAGAGGTCAGGCAAGTTTTAAAGAGAGAGACCAAGCTCAAAAAGTACTTAATGCCACTGTGCATGAAATCACTAAACATTTTGCAGTTTGACTTGGACACCTGACAGACTGGGATACTTTGCCTCTGATGTTTCAGTTATAGTGGATGTGATTTTTATTCCTCCAGATGTACATCAGATATGCTGTGTGTGTGTGTGTGTGTGTGTGTGTGTGTGTGTGTGTGTGTGTGTGTGTGTGAATAATGCCACTCACGCAGTCACTGCTTCTGCACAGACACTCAAAAAGATGCACCCTTTCAAACACTTCCTGACTTTTTTAAAAAGATCACTTTTCCCACTAGACTGTAAAGCCAAGGAATTTTCTTTAGTCTCATACGATGCACATACTGTACACATGTTACTGACACAATAACATGTTCAGATGTTACAGTAGTCATATATTATAAATCTAGAATTTGAAAAAAATGTTTGGTGGTCAAGGCTTGAGGTCGCAGGAAATTATTTTGGCCAAAAAGCTGAAAGAAATCTGGAAAGGGCTGGTGTGGGTGCAGGTTTTCATTCCAACCAATCAGAAGCCACACCTGAATCTATTGAAAGCCAAGATCAACTGATTAAACAGGTGGAATCAGCTGTGCCTCCTGCTTGGTTGGAATGAAAACCTGCACCCACACTGGCCCTTTCCAAATAAGATTGCCCATCCCCGGTCTAGAGGAATGTTCCTGGATCTCAGCTCACATAGAAATATTGCTCAGGAAATTCCTGTGGTTTGCGTTTGGAGGCAATGTGTATCAATATCGAATTCTTCCCTTCAGTCTAACTTTATCCCCTTGCACCTTCACAAGTGCATGGATGCCGCTCTGGTTCCACTGCGACTCCAGGACACCCGTGTATTAAACTCCCTGCACGACTGATTAATTCTAGCATGGTCCAGGGAGTTGGCGATTCAACATCGAGATGTTGTTGTCGCCCACATAAGAAGCTTTGGGGCTCAGGTTGAACCATTAGAAAAGTACGCTTTCTCCAGTTCACAGGACGACTTTTCTAGGGCTGATAAGGGGTTATAGTATGATGAGGACATGACTATCCCCAACATGTGTAGGGTCAATCCTAACAACATTGAGCACGATAAAGCTAGGTCTGGGCTTCCCCTCCAATCTCTACGAGAGATTGTTGGGGCTTATGGCAGCAGCCAACATCATACAATTGGGCCTATTGCACATGAGACCGTTTCAAAGGTGGCTTCATCCAAGGACAATATCCCTGAGAGTAATCAGTGTCACGTGGCGATGCCTACATGCTCTGAGAACTTGGAGGTGTCCCCGGTTTCTAGCCTTGGGTCACACTCTAGGGGCATCTCTTTATTGCAAGATGGTAATGACAGACACCTCCCTCAGGGGCAGGGGCGTGGTCTTAGATGGCCGTCCAGCTCACGGTCTTTGGAGCGGCCCTCATCTAGAGTGGCATATATATTGCCTAGAAATGTGCGCCATATTCCGAGGACTGAAATTCTTTCTTCTTCAGTTGAGAGGTCACCATGTGTTAGTTATGACAGACAATACAGCGATGGTCTCATATATCAACCAGGAGGGAGGGTTACGTTTGCGCCCCTTGTTAAGTCAGGCTCAAATAATTCTTCTCTGGGTGGAGGGAAAGTTTTTGTCAGTGAGTGCAGTGTACATTCCGGGCAACCAGAATGTGGGGGCAGACATCCTGTTGAGGCAGGAGCTGAGGCCTGGGGATTGGAGGCTCCATCCACAAGTGGTGGAGTCCATATGGCGGAGGTTCGGCCAAGCGGAATTGTATGTGTTCACCTCCGAGGAGACAACAGACTGCCCACTGTGGTTTGCCCTCACTCCTGCCACACCATTAGTGCTGGACACCATGGTACACACATGGCCGAGGTCACGTCTGTATGCCTTTCGCCCAATTGCTCTGCTCCCACAAGTTCTAGCAAGAGTTTGCCAAGACCAGCTATGTCTGCTGCTAGTAGCACCTTATTGGCCAGCTTGGCAACCTTATGGTTCTTGGAGATAAAATCTCTGCTAGATGGCACTCCCTGGGAGATTCCTGTTCACAGAGATCTATTGTCTCAAGCCAGAGGATCGATTTATCATCCTCGGCCGGAACTTCGGAAACTGTGGGTCAGGCCCCTGAGGGGCACCAGCTCATAGATTCTGGTCTCTCAACCACAGGTTGTAGAGATCATGTTAAATGCTAGAGCACCATTGTAGGAAATTTGGGATAAAATAAGATATAAAGTACATAAACTAATGAATAAAATATAGATAATAAATATTGAAGAGTCAAGTGAAATCTGAAAACATAAAGACAGCTGTTTTTTGACATTAGACAATGTGGTGTGTTGTGGATAAAAAATGTCATAAAATAAACATAAGGGAGACCTAGCATCCAGCAAAGGGGAGAAGAAGAAAAGACAGGCACCTAGACACATAGAAGCGGGATTAGGCGGACATTGACAAATTGGAATTACACTTTAAAGATCTTTAAGAGCAGTAGTAGTCAAAAAAGTCAAAAAGAGGTATACGAGCTGAGCTGAGGAGTGCTAATACACACACACACACACACACACACATGCTCGTACAGTCAAGGGCGGGCAAGTAGACACAACATACACACACACTCTCTCTTTCTCATACACACACATGAATAACTTTAATAATATCTTATAGTAATAGAGAAACTCTCTATAAAAAAACAGAATAGTAGGATATGCAGGACAGTAGAACTGTAATGATATTAAGAAGTTGGAAGTACAGTAAACCGCTTTTCAAGTAGTATAAATATATATAAAATAAGAAATATAGAGCAAATATGAAAATAAATTATAAACTAGAAATACAGGAAAATGTAAACTTACTCATGACTCAAATGGTGAGGGTTCTTGTCTCGCAAGGAAGGCCTTAATTTTAAGAAAGAACCATGAGGAGCCATTTATAAGGGTGGCTGAGTCAAGCTGCCCCCCCGCGAGATAACAATAAGACCAAGGTCACTCTAGATTGTTTAGTCTTGTCCACTTTCTATTTTACGGGTCATTCAAACTCTCTGGTTTCGATTCTCTGGGTAACTGAAAAATGAAGTTTCTGATCCTCTGAGTAACTAGAAACTCTGGGTTTTTATTTTCTGGGTTATTAGAAATGCCTGGGTTCTGATTTTATGTGTAAATTAAAACCCCTGGTTTTGATTCTATGTGTAAGTGAAATAGCCCTTTTCTGGAACATAAGAGTAAGGTAAATGAGCTCTTTTTTAACCCTATTGGTAGTGAGATCATAGTCTTCTTGAAACATCTGGGTTATTTAGTGTGTAAATACAGTATAAATACTGGAGCTTAAGCTCAGGGTATGGGGATCACTTCTGAGAATTCTCATCGGTGTGGATCTCGTGTGGTGGAATGGAACAATAAAGCTGGACCCTTGCTTCTTCTCACTCACGGCTGTGTATTTTTTTCTATCTCCAACTGGGCTCAGAGGTAGATGTGAGTATTTGCTTCTATGTTGAATTTTAAGTGTTTTTGGGTAATAGGCTAAATTTGAGCCAACAGGTGCTTGTGTAAGAGCACACCAGCACGAGAATGAGGACGTTCTGACAATGACATTAGACTATGTGGTTGTGTAAGGGCACACCAGAATGAGAAGGAGGAAGTTCTGACAGATGGACTGTTGGAGAGGGAAGTATGCCGAACCATGTGAAAAGTTTGTACACACACAGAGGAAATTTAGGTTATTAACATTTAACATTAATAAAAAAGAAACATTACTCTTTTTGCTTTTACAGAATAAAGTTTCACAGTATGTGTATTGGGCACATTATTATTATTAACATAAAGGCCATTGTGAGGTTTGCAATGCAGTTAGGTGCAAAAGAGACGAATACCTGGAGAAAAGTGGGAAAGCTGTGAGAGTGGGTTTGTGAGTATCAACCGGCTTGTGGGGTCCGGGTTCGCCTCGGAAGGCCCAGGATTGATGTTTGACCATATGTTAGAAGAACACATAAAATATAGAATAAGTTACAAGCACAAGGAACAAGATACGGGAGACCGTTGCACAGGATAAACAACTAAAAAGAGGAACAACTGTACCACGCAAATAAGCATTAGAATGCTCACTCGTCCCTGAAAAGAGAAAAGTCTGTTGCTCAATCAAGGTAGAAATAGCTCAAAAGTAGATAAGGAACTAATGCTAGAAAAGATAATATATACTGGGTTACAGTATAACTATTAAAAATGATGATGGACTGAGGCAAGAGATAATGGAAATTTAGAGCAGTACTAAATGAGTAAACCAAAGGTCTCTTGGAGATAATGGGAAATTACGTAACTGGGATACGTGTGGAAGACTGTGATTGGATGTACAAGAAGGGGAACTATACAGCGGGGGAAATAAGTATTGAATGTGTCAACATTTTTTCAGTAAATATATTTCCAATGAGGTTATTCGCATGAAATTTTCACCAGACACCAGTATTAACTCAAGAAATCCGGAAATATAGAATTCACAATATTCAAGTCCATAAATAAAATTATGTGTAATAAAGTGGAATGACACGGGGAAAAAGTATTGAACACTAAGAAAAAGCAGTTCTCCAAGGCAAACTAAGGCAAGGAACCAGCTGAAATCCGTAAGTAATTATACCCCCTATCTCTGCAAATTAATATCAGCTGGATTAGTAAATTGATGGTCTATAAAAAGGCTTTTCATTACCAAGGTGTCACACAAGAAACATCTCATGATGGGTAAAAGCAAAGAGCTCTCCCAAGACCTTCACAACCTTATTATTGCGACACATATTGATGGAATCGGATACAGACGTATTTCAAAACTTCTGAATCTTCCAGTAAGCACCATTGGGGCCATTATCCTCAAGTGGAAGCAACATCACTCCGTCATCAACCGGCCATGCAGAGGAGCTCCTCACAAGATTTCTGACCAGGGAGTCAGAAGAATAGTCAGAAGAGTAGTCCAAGAGCCAAGGACCACTCGGAAAGAGCTCCAGAAACACTTGGATGCAGCAGGTGCCATCGTCACAGAGAAAACAATAGGCAATGCACTCCACTGCTCACGCTCACCCTCAAGACTCCATTACTAAAGAAAAGGCATGTCGAAGCTTGTTTAAAGTTTGCTACAACTTATTTGGACAAGCCTATGAAATACTGGGAGAGTGTTGAACTTTTTGACTGTAATACTACACACCATGTTTGGAGAAGAAATGGCACTGCACATCACCCTAAAAACACACCAACAGTGAAGTTTGGAGGTGGAAGCATCATGGTGTGGGGCTGTTTTTCATCACATGGTACTGGCAGACTTCATATAATTGAAGGAACGATGAATGGAGCCCTTTACTGGGAGATTCTTGAGAAGAATCTGCTGCCACCCACCAGGATGATGAAGATGAGACGTGGGTGGAGCTTCCAGCAGGACAATGATCCAAAGCACACAGCAAAGAAAACTCTAAATTGGTTTCAGAGAAAAAAATCAAGGTGTTAGAATGTCCCAGTCAATCACCTGACTCGAATCCATCAGAACAAGATTTAAAGACGACACGTTTAGAAGAATGGGACAAAATCACACCTGAACAATGTGGCCCACTAATTTCTTCATACAGGAAGCATCTTGAAGCTGTCATTACAAACAAAGGCTTCTCCACTAAGTGTTAAATACATTTCAGTTAGAATGTCCAATACTTATTTCCCCACTGTATATAAAGAGACTGTGTGCCACTGAAGCGTTGGTGCAAGTTAGATCTTCATGTGACGTGCATCCCTGGTGCCAACTGGATTATTTGCTGTCTTGCTTGACTGCTAATAAACGTACTTAATCTGAATCCAGTCTTCATGAGTTTTATTTATCTTAAGTGTAAGATAGATCTTTTAATGAATTTTATAGTTTGAATTTGTGAGCTCGCAGGGCCAATGTAGGTTGGAGAAGCAAATTATCCTACACCATCCATGAGAAAATTGTATGCATTCAAGTGGCAACTTTTTGTATCCTGGTATGAGGAACGTCAGTTAGACCCAGTAAACTGTGCAATAGCTACAGTCCTGGAGTTCTTACAGGAACATTTCTCAGTAAGTTTGGCTCCTTCTACAACTAGGGTCTACATGGCCACCATTTAGGCCAGCCATGCCCCTATTGATGGAGCCTCTGTGGGGCAACATCCACTAACATCGAGGTTCATGTGTGGTGTCAGACAGCTGAGGCCCATCTACAGACCACGCGTACCTTCCTGGTACCTTTCTGTGGTCCTGGAAGGTCTGTCAGGTGCCCCATTTGAGCCCTTAGAGTCACCATCCAGAGAAGCTTTTGAGGTAAAGGTAGCTCTTTTGTGGCCCTGACATCTCACAAGCGAGTAGGAGATCTGCAACCTCTCTCTATTGCCCCTACCTGCCTTGACTACCTGGACTAGTCAAGACTTTCCTATGTCCCAGGCTGGATTATATTATTAAAGTGTCTACGTCTGCTGCCCATTGCATGGTAAAATATTGCATGGTAAAACAACAACATGCATTTTTGTTTAACTCCATTCACTCTGTGTCTATGTAAAAATGCATCCTCTGTTGGAGTCTGGAACAAAGATTCTCAACATGGGCCCTCCAGCTGAGTGCATTGTCAATATGTACACCAAGATATTTATAAAAGCAAACCTGACTAATGGGTACGTTGTTGATGACTACAGGCCTGGGATCACCTATGGCCTTCGGGTTATACACCATCTCCTTAGTCTTGGTTACATTTAAAACAAGAAAATTGCCGTCACACCACTGAACAAAATTCTCAATTTCTGTATGATCAGCTACTGAACTTCTATCCTTGTGCATAAAGCCAAGGATAGCTGTATCATCTGGAAATTTAATAATGTAATTCTCAGGGTGGAGTTTAGTACAATCATTAGTGTAGAGTGTAAAAAGGACTGGACAGTTAACACAGCCCTGAGGAGCACCAGTGCTGATCGGCCTGGACTCTGAGAGAGCATTGCTTACTCTAACCTTTTGAGTATGGTTTGTTAAAAAGGAAAAATACCAATTGAGTCTAAAAGAGACTAAGATTCATATGTTTCAGTTTCTGAATGAGCATGCGAGACCGCAGAGTGTTAAAAGCTGAACTGAAATTGACAAATAAAATGTGTGTGTAAGCCTTAGGCTCTTCAAGGTGTTTACTGACCAGATCTGTAAAACTGTTAAAAGCAAAAAATAGCTGACACCTAGATGAACACTTTACAGTTGGTTATATGACTGTAAGTCATTCCCTTCAAATGCTATTGAAGTTAGAAACATGTATAACAATGTCGTATGTAACTTTAGAGACGGTCCCTTAATTAATTTGTGCATATCTGCGAATACCGAACGTCCAACGTCAAGCCAACTTTATTCCAGTCCGCTAGGTTCATCTTCTCTTGTGGCGTGTCTGCACAATCCCACCACTGGGGGCGGACCAGAGCAACATGTTACAATAGTATCGGCAATCCATCGCTCTTCCTGTGAGACCCGGATGTGAAGACTTGAATTTTAAGACCTGAATTTTTGCAGCCTGAATTTGTGAGGCTGAAACAGAATGTGTTGAAATATTACCTGACGAATAATGAAGATGGTATATTAACAACTGAATATTTTGGAACTGTATTTCAGGAAGGTGAATATGTGTGTATCGAATTTTGAATGCTGGATTTTTGTTTTCAGTCAAAATATACAAACCCAATGAATTGCAGAGGAAATTAATTCAAGCATTGATATTGCTGTGTTTTATTTTCAATTTGTGTCAAATTGGGCAGAAAAATTCAAGTATTTTTATTGCAATATGTTTTTATTCAATTTGTGTAATTCAACATGCCATTTTTCCTTGAGGACATCTGGCACTATTATACTTCCATACACATGAAGAGACATTACTAACCCAGCTTACAAATCTGCCTAGTGAGTAAAACCTGCTGTTGAGAATTATATAATTACGGAAAATTATTCAAATTATTCACATCAGACATAAAATCTGTTTGGCAAAATGTGCCTCATGGAAGAAATGCAATAAAAAAAAATATAAAAAAATCCTCTGTACACATTTTACTTTAGAAATATATTGATTTAACAAATAAAAACAACAACTTTTTTTTTTGCTTACAGTAAATCTGTTATTTATAATTTAAACATGATTATTCATTGCACATGCAGCAGGATGATTCTTGGTTATTCAGCATCAAAAAATGCTGAATTCCGATCAGACATTTTCTGAAAGCTGTCCTTAGAGTACTGAAAGAAGAAAAAGCGTAAAAGAAAATGACTGTGACGTCGTGTGTGATTTCTTCAGAAAGCAATCTCAAAGCTCACGTGAGTAATGGCCTCAGTGATGCTGATGGAAACAAAGAAATGAGAAAATTTGAAATGAAATACTTCTTTTTTTTAAAAGACTGGACGTGGTAAATTCCAGATTACGGTAAAAAATACTGAAAAACTGAATCTCGTCACATACCTCTGAACCTGCAATCCACGTTCACACAGATTCACTAAAACCTGTATGTGTGAAGGAGTGACAACAAACTGCAGAGAGAGAGAGAGAGAGAGAGAGAGAGAGAGAGAGAGAGAGAGAGAGATGGAAATTAATACAGCGTCATTCTTTAATAAATAAATAAATAAATAAAAACCTGCAATTGTTAGTAAATTGCTGTTTTATAAGAGAATCAACACAGTTGGTAAGAGTGAGGAAAGGCCATGCTTTTGATGAACCACACAATCAAGCAATGTTAGCATAAAGCTAAGGAATCTACATGTGATGATATGTTACTTGGTACTTTTATCATCTATATCTAAATAAGGAAGTAAAGCAATGCCCTTAATTAATAAAACACCCCAAATCATCACTTTAAAGTGATATCATGACTGTCCTAACACTAATCAAACTCCACTTAGCACTGTTGGTTTAGCACTGAGCTTCGTGTACATGGGAGGGAACAGAAAGGGGACTATAAAGAGGAGTAAAAATAACATTCCACTATTGTTGAACTCCACCTGTTTAACCCTTAGAGACCTAACCTGACCAATGTTGACTGAATTCACATGAGATCCAGTACAACGATTTGACTAATCTTGACTAATGCACCTACCAAATTGCTGTTTTACAGTATTTTCACTGACCTTTACATTCTTAATCCATTACACTACACAAGTCATGTTATATTTACTGGGGGCGCAGGGTGGTGTAGCACGTTCACCGCACACCGCCAGGGTTGGGGGTTCGATTCCCACTGCTCTGTGTGTGCGGACTTTGCATGTTCTCCCCGTGCTGCGGGGGTTTCCTCCGGGTACTCCGGTTTCCTCCCCCAGTCCAAAGACATGCATGGTAGGCTGATTGGCGTGTCTAAAGTGTCCGTAGTGTATGAATGGGTGTGTGAGTGTGTGTGTGTGTGATTGTGCCCTGTGATGGATTGGCACCCTGTCCAGGGTGTACCCCGCCTTGTGCCCCATGCTCCCTGGGATAGTCTCCAGGTTCCCTGTGACCCTGAAAAGGATAAGTGGTATAGAAGATGGATGGATGGATGGAGTACATACCGGCTCCTCTTCCCAGTTGAAGAGATTTTTCCTGAAATGCTCAGCCACGAGTTTGAGTTCGTACGTCCGAGTCACCTCACGCTTTTCAGTCAGAGCTTGTGAAGCGTTTGTGCGCTCAGCAATCTTCTGCAGCGCTTCATCCACTGTCTTCCTCTTCTACAAATGTAATCACAATATACAAATTTAACATATAATATATGAATCTAAAATTACTAAAAATAAACATGCCTTTTTGTATGTGGTAATATGTAATTCATTACTGAATAATATTTCTGACATGATGGCTATTTTCCCTCATGCAATAACAGAATAACCTGTATGTACTGTAGCAGGTGGGGGCGGGGTTTAGCGTATGACTGGTGGGGTGTGATTTTAAAAGTGTGTAATCGTCGATCTGGTGAAGTTTGCTGTAAGGACATGTTTACGTATCATTTATGGAAGGAGTCACCAGTGTCAGCGCTTTGTAACAGTCAGGGGTAAAGCTGTAACTTTAAGCTTTCCGACATCTTCAGGACAGACGAGTTTACTCTTCTTTGTGGTTTCTCACTCACATGATAAGCTGCATTTTGTTTTTGTTTATACGGTATCTTTTATAACATGACAGGAACTAACTCGTTTAATAGACGTTAAATGTTACTATAAACATTTAAAAGTACACCATCTTGTTCTTTAATAATAATAAAAAATGAATCATTGGTAATCGCTGTAGTGTTAGAGAGGAAGAAAACCCTTGGGGATGTGCTGTTATAGGAAAATAATCATCTTCAGGCTGGTAACAGTAACTCCACTTCATCACACCATTCCGTCACATAAAATATAAAAAAATTCTGTCGTATAAAATATCAAATAAAACAATTCTGTCATATAAAATATAAAAAATTCTGTCGTATAAAATATCAAATAAAACAATTCCGTCATATAAAATATAAAAAATTCTGTCATATTAAATATAAAATATTTAAAAATTCCGTCATATAAAATATCAAATTAAAAAATTGCTTCATATAAATATAAAATAAAAAAAATTCTGTCATATAAAATACTTAAAAAATTCTGTCACAAAATATAAAAAAATTCCATCATACAAAATATAAAATAAAAAAAAAATTCCGTCATATAAAATATAAAATAAAACAATTCCGTCATATAAAATATACAAAAATTCCATCATATAAAATACAAAAAAATTCCTTCATATAAAATATAAAAAAACCCCCTTCATATAAAATATTAAAAAGTTCCATTATTTAAAATAAAAATAAAAAAATTCCGTCATATAAAAATTTTATCCAGATTTCCATAAAGCTGCTTTGTGACTATGTCCAATGTTAAAGCTCTATATCGGGGTGTCCAGTCTTATCCGGAAAGTTCCGGTGTGGTGCAGGTTTTCATTCCAACCGAGCAGAAGCCACACCTGAGTCTACTGAAAGCCCAGAACAGCTGATTAAACAGGTGGAATCAGGTGTGGCTCCTGCTTGGATGGAGTGAAAAGCTGCACCACACCGGCCCTTTCCGGATAAGATTAGACTCCCCTGCTCTATACAAATAAAACTGAATAAAATTAAATGAACTATTTCACTATCACAGCAACACAGTAGGACTGTAAATAACGCAGTGCAGTGGAAGTGGCGTACTCACTCTTTTAAGCGCATCATACTGTCTTTCCAGGGCCTGTCTCTTTTCCGGGTCCTGTTCATTTTTAATCCTGTATTCTTGGATTAGCAGTGGAACTTCTGTAGCGTCTACCACATCAGACACTCGGAAGTTCGTAGGCTGGCCTGGCCACGCTCCCCTCACAGAGTCGGGTGATTCGCCAAGAAATTCACTCAGCATTACTTTACATATGTTCTAAATAATGTAGAGAAAGAGAGAATGAAATAGACATTTTTAAACCGACACACTGTACGCATTTAAACGCTGCTGTTGAATAATATTTTCGGTTGATCATACAACCTTCGCAACGGTAAATCATTTGTTTCGCTGTAGAACAAAACCTGTAATGAATTTGTATTTGTGTTCCATTGTTTAAAAATGATCTATCCTGGAAAGGATTTCAATTCTTTTTAAAGGTAATGCTTCATTTTATTCACTAACTGGCCGTCACCCATCATGATATGACGAGGGCTTTGAAATGCTTTATTTATTTTATTTAACATACCATGTCGCCATAGTTACATGGCGTCTGAGGTTTTCTCGCAGCCTCGGTGACTTTTTTCTTCAGGTAGTCGAACTGATCTCCAAATGACGTCGTGTTAAGTTTCACCTTCAGAATGAAGAGAACAGGAAAAAAGAAATAAATATGTATATTTTCATATATTTCCATGTGTGTATTCATCATATATAACACTAACTGTCTTGGTGTGATGTAGCCAGACAGCGGTGAAGACATCTGAAAGCCAAGCATTTATTTTCTTATCCTTAAAACAAGCATAGCTATTTTCATCAGGCCTGCACGCTGCAACTCCATACACTGAAAGAACATGTTAAAGGACTTTTAGACATACAGTATGAGAATAACGTAGCTAAACCTAGCATAACTACGGCTTTTCGGTCAATTGAAATTGTACTAACCGTTGCGGTCCTTCAGCTCCTCCAGCATTGATCCAGAATGACACGCTTCCAAATACAGGACCATCTGCAAACATTGACCAGGATTGACCAAAATTCTGATTGTCAGCTTGGCAAGCACAACAAATCTAAACACAGATACACACTCACTCACCACCCACTTGTTTAGGAACTCCTGTACATCTACTCATTCATGTAATTACATATTTAATCAGCCAATCATGTGGTGGTTGCGCAAGAGCCTTTAGTCAAGAGCTTCAGTTACCGGCACTGGTGGTTAGTAGGAATGAAATAAAACTAGTCGCTGTGAACGAGCTGTTACTATAGAAACGATAACATGTTAGATCGAGCGCATTAATATAAACCTGATTTTTGAAGCTGTGAAGCTGCGCTACTGTCAGAGTTGCTGTTATAGAAAATTAATCAACACCTTCTGACCAATCAGGATCCAGAATTCAAAAGCGCCGTGGTATAACCTGTAATCTATTACCTGTATTAATAGAAAAAAATAGATGATAATATATGTACATAGATGTATTCGAATGTAAATACGTACCTTTGAAAATTTTCTGCTGTTTGACATTGTATGTATTGTCGTAATAAGGTCATGTGCATGAAGCTGTAACAGAAAACAGCTGATTATTACGTTTCATGAGCTCCGTATTATACAGTATGGATCTGAGCATCTAGAGAGTTGTTGCTTCCGGTTCGTTCACACTTCATCTAACTAGTAGGTTCAGCATCGGGAAACCAGTGCTCGGATAAGTGTCCTACACGTCCCCATTGCTACGTTCCCTGCACTGGCCTCCTCTATCTGCCCTACAAGGATCTTCTCTGTCCTGGTAACTTGGTGGTAGAACAAATTTCCCTTGGCTGTCCAAACAGCTGAGTCACTAGCTATCATCAAACAACAGGGTTCTTCAACAAGGGTTTTAGACTGATGGTCCATGACCTAGTGAGCATGATGTGTTTTTGAGCTCTGGATAAGGGCATCTGTCAAATGCCATAACTGTGAATGTAAATGTTATTCTTGAATAACATTCCCTGGTTTTTGAGTGTATTTACAGCCAACACATTAGTGTTAGCGTGAAATGTTTTACTGTTTTACTGAAACTTCACCCTAGCTTGTGTATCTCTCCTGTAAATTCTGAATAGTGCTTAGGTCTGTAGTTATGTTTGAGGTCTGGCTAAATAAAAGGTCTGTATTAAATCCTCATTACAAACATTCAATCTCTAAATACTGTACAGAAAGAGAAAATGTACTAAACTTACTGTGGAATGAGGAAAGCAAAAGACACCATGACCTCCATGGTCTGATAAGTAGATGAAGACAGAATCATTTTCACCACTGAAACAGAACATAATGAAAATAATAAAGGTCACTATATGTCCAAACACATTATATACAGTCAGGTGTATTGTTATTTTTGTTGTCTACCACAGTAGACAGTAGGTTTAGAGTTGATGTCAATGGTGGTGTTTGTATTTGGGATCTGTTGCTGTTAACTCTCAGTACGAAGTCTAAAGAGCCGCCACTGCCAGTGAAGTAAGCCATCATTAGGCTGAAAATTCAAAACAAACCCATCAGAGAAATAGCAAAAACATTTGGTGTGGCCAAAGTTCAATTATTATAAAAAATATTTATTCCATTCCTGAAAAGAAAGAATGCACTGGTGAGCAAAGGAACATCAAAAGGCCCAGAAGACCACAGAAAACAACTGTGGTGGATGACAGAAGAATTCTTTCCTGGTGAAGAAAAATCCCTTCACAAGAGCTGGCCAGATGAAGAACATCCTCCAGGAGGTAGGCGTATCTGTGTCAAAGACTTCACCAGAGTAAATACAGAAGGTTTACCACAATATGTACACCACTGGTAAGCCTCAGAAACAGAAGGAATAGAGTAGAGGTTGCCAAAAACTTCTTTTTAATAAAAATCCTGTACAATTCTGGAACATCCTATGGAGAGAAAGATCAACTTGTACCAGAACGATGTGAGTAGAAGAGTACGGAGAACGTAAGGAACTGGTCATACCGCCCGGTCGTGTGGTCTGATTGCTGACAGGAGCATCCGAAGGAAGTTAAAGCGAAGGTAACAGAATTTCATCACTTAGGATGAAATTTCCTAACTTAAGAACCTGGAGCAAATCTGCCAGGAAGAACAGGTGAAAATCCCAAACACTGTGCAAAACTGATAGGAACTTACCCAAACTCACTTAAATCTGCAGCAGGTGGTTCTAACAAGTACTCATCTGAAGGGGTTGAGTACTCAGTTTTCTTTTTTCTCAGTTTAAAAAGATGTGGGAAAATAATGAATTTTGACTTTTTAAAATTTAAGTTAAGCTCACGTCTGAAACAATCTGAACAATATATAATAATGAAAGTGACCTGATAGAGGTAAATACCTTTGTATGACTTTTTTTCCTCCTGTTTTCTTGACAGCCTCCGAATCTCCACGCAGTACAGCCAGGAAGTTCTCAGCTGATACCTCCTGATAATGGACAATTTCAAATGGTAGATTCCACAATGGCAAAAAAACCAACCTCAAATAAGTATCAGAACACTTCATTGCTGTGTGTTACACATTACCTTTCCAGTGTAGTCCTTTGGAACCCCAGTATAAACATTTGGGCCATCTGGTTCATTAATGATTTTACCTTTAAAAGGGTTCCTGCAGAAAAATATCATATTTTTACTTATGAATACTTATTCATCATATAATTATATAACTGTTGGCACAGTGATGCGGTGGGTAGCACTGCCACCTCACATGGTGGATTAATGGTTAGTGCGTTTGCCTCACACCTCCAGGGTCGGGGGTTTGATTCCCGCCATCGCCCTGTGTGCGCGGAGTTTGTATGTTCTCCCCGTACTTCAGGGGTTCCCTCCGGGTTCTCCCCTCCATTCCAAAGACATGTATTGTAGGCTGATTTTGTATATCCATAGTGTGTGAATGTGTGTGATGGTGCCCTGTGATGGATTGGCACCCTGTCCAGCATGTCCCCCACCTTGTGCCCCATACCCCCTGGACTCAAATGTTAAAAGTAGAGGGCTATATTATTCTGTGCTGCGACTCTGCAGCTCGTGCTGAACGGAGCAGACGCTTTCGGTTTATAATTGTGGTGTCAGGTGAAGGTTCTCCAGCTGAACTAAATGGTTTTTATTTATATAAAAAAGCAAAACGACAGTAGGGGCGGTGCCGTGTGGGGAACGGTAATCGGTGTATGGCCGAACAGAACTCCGTGTAACACTGAATATCACTCGCTGTAAACATGTGATGTCTTTTCTGCAACTATCTCTCATATTAGCTCTCCTTTTCCCCCATGTTGATAAGGACGCTGTCCCTTTCACCGCCTCCTTCTTCAGTTTTTCTCTAATTTCTTTACGGCATCGTGCCTTTACTGACTATATAACATACATATAATATTACAGGCTTACGTGCATGTCTGGAGCTGTAATGAACTCGAGTAGCTAGTACTTACAACACATTCCTCTCAATCAGTTTGAAAACTAGCGGCGATAAGCGTATAAAATGCTGCTAATATTACGAGAAGCTTCGCAGAAGAGCTCGTGGTCTCAGCGTACCCGTCTGGGTCATGACAACGAGACTATCTGACGGCAGACTCGAGTCGGACAAATAAATAGGAACGTCCTCCGACTCTCTTGTGATTAATTTGCTCCTGTTTTGTGCACGCGCTTGTGTTCATTTGAATTCAAACGCTTTTTATGTAATATAATTGTTCATGAATTAATGTCGAGAGGGGCGCTTTTAAATCGTTTAGAAAAAGGGCAGGGGCTCGATCCCCCAGAGCGCCCCCTTCTGCACGTCCCTGCACCCTCCTTCAATTTTATGGTTTTTATTCATCAGGGCCTAAATTACAACTGTGTGGTCCTCACCAACTTCTATAAACAAACAAATAAACTTAAGTGACAACAAAAAACACAACAATTGTCACGATCTTTCTCAAAAAGTAAACCAATTGCATAAAGTACACCTTATAATTCAGTAACATGTAGAACCACCTTTAGCAACAAGAAATTAAAGTATGTCTGTAGGAGTTTATCAGTCTCTCACAGAAACATTGGAGACATTTTGGCCCACTCTTCTTTATAGCATTGCTTCAGTTCACTGATATTTAAAATCATTCGTTTATACACAGTTCTCTTAAGATCCCACCACAGCATCTCAATGGGGTTGAGGTCTGGACTTTGACTCGGTGATTCCAACACCTTGATTTTTTTTTTTTCTTTAGCCGTTCGGATTTCCATTTGCTAATGTGCTTGGGATCATTGTCCTGTTGCATGACCTAATTTCAGCCTAGCTTAAGCTGCTGGACAGAGGGTCTCACATATGTCTCAGGAATATTCTGATATAAAGTGGAGTATACATCATTGTCTGAATGACTGCAAGTTTCTCAGGTCCAGTGGTAACAAAACAAGCCCAAATCATTATCCCTCCCCCACCATACTTGACAGTTGTTATGAAGAGTTTGGTTTTGGTTTTTGCCAAACATGGTGCTGTGTATGATGACCAAACATCTCCACCTTGGTCTCATCGATCTAAAGGATATTGTTCCAGAACTTTTCTGGTTTGTTCAGACGCAATTTTGCAAACTTAAGTCACTCTGTGTTCTTTTCCTAGCCACCCTTCCTAAAAGCCATACTTCTTCAGTGCTTTTCTGATTGTGCCTTCATGAACATAAACTTTTAATGTGCTTACAGAGGTCTGTAGGTCCCATGATGTAGCTCTTTGAGGTTATCGTTATAGCTGTGCGTATTAAACTATCTGAACTGGGAAGATTGGCATCTGTCTTGAAGGCTCTCCATTTGTACAAAATTTCTTCTCACTGTAGGATGATGAATTTCAAATGATTTGGAGATGGCCTTCTGGCCCTTCCCAGATTGATGAGGTTGCATCTCTGAGGTCACGACCCATGTCCTTTTCCTTGGCATGATGTAGACACACACCTGAGTGCTCCAGAACTGCCAAAAGTTCTGCTTTTATAGAAGTTGTCACTTCTTGATGGTTAACTAACCTTGTGCATTTGATTAGGAACAGCTGGCTGCTGATTGCTCTCTCAGTGTTCGTGGTAGTAGGACGGTTTCTGAAGGTTGGTTTACTTTTTGGAGAAAAATGACTACACATTTTTATAAAAGTTGGTGAGCACCACCCAACTGTTATTTATGCTCGGATAAATAAAAAGGTAGAATTTAAGAAGGGTGTACTTTCTTTTTTCCCCATGACTGCACATGACCCAACGGAATGACCATGTACTGTATGTGAAAATCTTTACTTCTACTTCTAATCTATAATACTCACTCTTCATTATAAGCGATATCATCATACATCATCACCACAATCTGTTCATCTGGAATCCCGTTCTTGCGCACGACCTGGTAAGCGTGGCACACGTCGGCCTGTAACAGAAACGCTCAGTTTAGCTTCGTACCAAACTTTAAACACAAGATGATTCATTCATTCATTCATTCATCTTCCTCAACGTAGAATGTGCAATGCATGATATTTTTCTAATATTACAAAATATTTTACCGTATTTATTTTGTTTGTAAGCAAACAAGCCTCTCGTTATAATATTCTCACCTGATGTCTGTAGTTTTCCCAACCTTTAGAACCCGCTGCCAGGAGAACCCACTGTTTGTTGTAGCTACTTCCCATATCGACTACAATGTCACTACAAAGCAGAAAATTATTTGATGTCACTGGACCAACAAAACTGAGTATTATAAATAAAATGAAATAAATCAATTGTATTTATTGCACTTCACCGCTGCTAAATTCTGCATCGTGATTGGACACGTCACAGGTTTAATCAATGCGCTTGTTCTAATTCGTTATCGTTTCTATAGCAACAGCTCATTCACAGGGACTGACAGTCCCTGCGAACAGGGAACGACTGTCTGTAGCTGCTATAGCGCAAGTGAGAACAGGAACTCACTCGTTTCACAAGCACTAAATGTAACTATAAACAGATAAAAAGTGTAAAAATGACGTGCAATGTATTAATAAATGAAAAATTATAATTGTTGGCAAATTGTTGTGATGTTAAATGAATACTCTTGAGGACACGCTGTTATGGAAAAATAATCAACTTCATGGTAGTAACAGTCACTCCGCTTATCACGTAATCTTATTACTTACACAATACACTGTAAATGGTTTAGTTGGAACAATTGACCAGTCTAAAACTTAAATGTTTATCTTTTTTAATTACAGCATTCTGTTATTAAAAGATTATCTGGGGTTTTTCTCTTGAATTGGATTATTAGTGCTGCATAAAAGTAGAAATGTCTTGATTCTTACCTTGATTTTCTCTCCTATGGCTGTTTCAATTCAGTGTCAGTGTGAGCGAGTGTCCTGAAGGGGTGTGTTGGGGTATTTATACCCAGTGGGGTGGGGTTTTTATAACCAATAAACTTTCACTTTTTATTTTATATCCTGAGTCATCAAGTTATTTACAGGAAAACAGAAATAGGGGGTTTCGGATAAATCAGCAGTTTAATATATTTACTAAGATAGAAAATGCAAGCAAGGACACACAGAAACACACACACACACACACACACACACACACACACACACACCCTTTTCCTGTTACCACTGTTTTTACATTTTAGTAATCTGCTATTCATCAAATTCCACCGATTTCCTCATTTGCGTGCTCTGTGCACTTGGACATAATCGGTGTGTAGGAACCTGTGTAATGGCTGATCATGAACACTAGGTGTTAGAGGTGTGTGTCTGAACTGGGACAACGAGAGGCCCTAAAAAAGCGTACTTGGCACTCGAACAGCGCTCGTTATCACGTTTACCGTGTAAATTATTCATCTGTTCATATTTTGGAAAACAGAACCAATTAGATATTAGAGAATATCATGTGCAGGTGATCACTGATCCTGATCACTTCCTCTAATCAGTTTCACTCGTCTCGTTTGTTTCAGCCGTGTCCTGCATATTTTACTCTCATTACTGTACCTCTCACCCCTCAGGAAGATAAATATGCTCGTGTCTGGTGTTGTATATTGCGGACTGCACTTATGCACATGAAGTGAACTGTGTTAGATTTGTATAATGACCTTGTTCGATGTTCTATGACACTACATTTACATTTACAGCATTTGGCAGACGTCCTTATCCAGAGCGACTTACATTTATCTCATTTATACATCTGAGCAGTTGAGGGTTAAGGGCCTTGCTCAAGGGCCCAACAGTGGTAGCTTGTCAGTGCTGGGGCCTGAACTCCTGACCTTCTGATCAGTAACCAAGAGCCTTTAACCACTGAGCCACTGCTGCCCGTGGACTATCACTATAAACTATCACTATAATAATAATAATAATTAGACTATATTATATCCTTTAATTCTGTCTCATCCTGTTTCCTCTGTATTTTGTATTTTGGTAGCGTTTCTGCGGATTTGAGTGAGCTTTTATTATATCTTTAATATATCTGATATTTTATGTACATCGATAATAAAAATACTAGAAAAAATTAATATTTTCGTGTCATTTCACACATTTTATATTCATTCGATATATGTATCCTGTGTGTGTTCATATGCATCGGTATTAAGAGATTCCAACACACTGGGGAGATCCTACATCTGAGTCCTGATGGACATGGTGAATGAAGAGTGATTGGACTTCCTGCTAGGGCTCTAGCACTCCGTCTGTGCTATGATGTAACCATCAGTCTGCCCACCATATAAAGGGGTCTAGTTTGTCTTAAAGTACGGATTTGTTGTAGTGTTTTATTTAAATGTTTTATATTCTTTTAATCACCAGCGTTAATATGAAGAAGAAGAAAAAAGCTTTCACAAAATCTGTTTTTGTGATGCAGATTGGATAACCAGTCTTGTACTGCATATGGTGTTTTTGTTTTCGAAAACTCAGGAGATTGTGCCCTCTGGTGGTCAGGACTGGAACAGCCATACACTGCTGTTGTACGATGTAGTGGATTAACATTTTATTAAAATTAAAGATAAAACAGAGCTCTTACTGTCAGTACCTGTACACGTCAATTTGTAGGTTATTTTAATGAAATATTCTTTGCGTATTATATTCCTTCTTTTATTTTAACTTTAGCTCATTATGCTTTATATATAAATGTTATGCTTTGTATGCAGAGCTTTGAAGCCCAGAGAACATTATTACTGACCAGAGAAAAGTAATTGTGGAACAATAATGAAATAAATATGGAAAATGCATACTTTACAATCATTTGGGGAAAGGTTTATGTATAAAGCAGTCACAGGGCGCCCCTTTGGTTTTAGAAATAGAAATACAGTAGATGTAGAAGATATAGAATTTTTTTTAAATCTAATTATTACAAATATGCTACACATTGTTATCTAAATATAATAATTCAACAAACAAAAACACATTTTTGCCTTTGTTGGTACTTTATCATAGTCTTTGTCAGGCTTTGTGATATGATTTTGGTTGCAATAAAATATTTTATTCAGGATGACTTTTTGTTTTTGTTAGCATCAAAAAAAGTAGGAAATTAAAAATTGTTGTTTTTAAAAAGAGTGATACTGTGACACGTCCTCACCATATCGAAAAAATAAACATTTGTAATTTTTGAAGCAAATACACAGTGCTTAAGAAGAGCTGATTTTTTTTTTTTTAAAGTTTAATAATAGGAACATTTAAAATTAATTTTAAAGAAAGTTTTAAAGAAAGTAATAGAAATTATTAAACCTATTTCTAGACAAATTAACACATTCAAGATTTAAATTTAAATATAGGTAGGCTAGCTGATGCGCCCTGTTATTACTGGGTTTATGTTGTCACCTCATCAATTTCCTCATCTTTCTCAACATTTTCCCTATCTTTGAATTAAAAAAAAAGCTTGGGTCAATACCTAACTGCATTTTCTAAACCGGGCCTCAAAACTTAGAATATCTCCACAGGAATAATGCTTGGTGTTTTGGTAGTGGCAGTAAGAGTATGTGTGTGTGTGTGTGTGTGTGTGTGTGTGTGTGTGTGTGTGTGTGTGTGTGTGTGTGTGTATGTATGTATGTATATACTCCTTAGCTCTTGTCAAATTCACTCAGATCCTTACGCTTGCCATTTTTCCTGCTTCCAACACATCAACTTCGAGAACTGACTGTTCACTTGCTGCTTAATAAATATATCTCACCCCTTGACAGGTCCCGCTGTAACGATATAATCAACGTTATACACTTCACCTGTCTGTGGCTTTAATGTTATGGCTGATTGGTGTCTAAGATTAGGAGAGGGAAAGTGAGATTACAGAGTGTGTCATGTTCATACCAGACGATGGTATTATGGTAAATTGGTATTGCAGATACCGTAAATCAGAAATGACATTTTGCTGAGACCTGGCAACCCGATACAGTATGAAACCTTATTATACGCCACTGGAAAACTACACAGGAAGTCAGTATTCCCATAAAATTTCATTAAAATGCAGCAATGAAATGTTTACCAAAGTGTCTATAATATTCATCAATCTTGGTGGAATTCAATATTTTATTGAGACAAATGATGAAATATCTCAGATCAAAAATCAGTCTCACACTGTTCATCATTAAAATCAAAACATTTCCATGGACAGGACAGTCTGCGTGAAATATGCTTCCCTGGGGATGAACAGAATGTGGGCGAGGTGAGTTTTGTGTAAAAATAACAAAAAAACAAAACAACTTGATGTTTATTGGGCAGTGCACTGTTTGTTTGTCCCGCCCCTGGATGCACTGCTTCTCCTTATGATGATTGGTCCAGCTCTGAAAAGGGGCAGTACCTCATAACCAGCTGCCAATCAGTAAATCAGGAATGAACATGACAGACATCACAAACATAAACACGTTGTAAATACATATCGTAAATAAACTGTGAGTATAAAGTTCTGATTGATTATTCAAATTCATTTTCAAGCTAGCTAGCTAGCGTCCTTCTTCAGCTAGCAGCTGGGTTTTGGGATGAAATGGCCAACACTACTAATGTTGGTCTGATTTTAGAAAAGTCTTTTTATGCTCATGGTTAGAAATATCTCATATATATATATATATATCATACCAAGTTTAAAAAAAAAACAAAACAAACAAACACTTATAATAATAAATTTTTTAAAAGCTAAAAGTGACAAAACTCCACAAATCTCATATGTGCTGTGGAAAGAAGCTTGAATAGATAAATATCATGATTATTAAAATAATATTGTGTATAGAGTATTCTCTGTGTGGAAAGATGAATCTTGGGAAGCATCGTATACTGTAGCATTTGATTTTATTTCTTTGTTCAGTAATCTGACAGGTTTCTGATTGTAGAAATGATGGACAGATCTGTGATTAAAACACTAAACATGAGGATTATGGTAAATGCTAGAATTTACAGTTTGAGGAAGCATTATCTTAGAAAATCATTATAAAATCTTACAAAGATCTTACATTTCTTTTCAAATATGATCACCATAATTTTATTTTAAATTCACTTCCAAAAAGAGAAATTCCCATTGTGCTTCCAAGTGTCACCCCAGTGCCAAGAAACTTTAGCTTTATTTTAGAGGGGCTAATCTTGACACCAGTATCAATCCCCAGGCCCAGCTTCACTTTAACTGGACCAGCTGCAGCTGATACACTTCCAAGCTCAGCTCGAGCCATGGCTCCTGCTTCCAGAACGTTAGCCTCAGCCTTGGCAGAGGCATTTGGACCTTTAGCTCCAGCTGAAAAGATGCTCCACGCTGCTCCAACTCGTCCTACACCGGCCTCGACTACGGCTCCGGCTTTAGGAACGCGCTCTCCGGGTTTGTCGTTGAAAGCATGAGCGTACGTTTTCGTGTCGGTGTACAAGCCATCAGAATATGTGTGTCCTGGTCTGTCGTAGTTATCGATCACATCCAGGATGCCCTGTGCTTCGTCTTCAAAATAGTCTGAAAATGTTGGAATTATTCAGAATAGAATCCAGTGCATATAACCACCTCAGGTTGCCAAACATGTTTAGATTGATTAAACAATTAACAGCTCTGAATATCTACTCTTGGTTTGAGCCCTGCGTTTCGCCTTTGAAGACTACATTTGTTGTTAAAAAGGTTAAGCCAACATGAAGCCCAGAGAGCTGTCTATGGGAGAAAAGCAAGCCACTTCAAAGCTGAGAAAAGAGCGAAACTCTGTCAGAGGAACTGCACAAACATTTGGCACAGCCAAAACAACAATTTGGCTGTTCCAATACTTTCAGAGGGGATTGTGTGTGTATGTATGCATGTATGTATGTATGTATATATATATATATATATATATATATATATATATATAACAGGTGTGTATCTGGGAAGATTTCAAGCAACAAGCAACAATCATGAAGTTGAAGGAGCTTCCTCAAGTGAAAGCGTGATTTTACTCTAATGTTGTATTTAAATTTGAAGCTGAATCCATTAAAGCAAAAATCCACAAAAAGAGGTTCATGTGAGCTTACCTCGATCATTACTCATCTTGGAAACTGGAGGAAAAAAGATAAAGAAAGAAAGGCAGTGAGCTTATATTGTAAAGTCATGTTATTTTCTCATTCAGCATCACGGGTCATAAAAACGTAAATAGTGAAAAAAAAAAATCTACGAAAGTCTAAATGGTCTTTTAGCTATGAGAATAAATGGGATTTTGATTTGAATTTGGGAATTAATCGTTTTATTTTGCTTTAATTAGAATATGTTCTGATTCAATTTATAGACACAATTAATTGAATGTAAGTAAAATGCCTCACACCCAACCTGCAAATAAATAACAAGAATAAATAAATACGTAAATAACTACATTAGATTTATTATTCGAGAAATGTTTTGCTATTCTTGAGGAAATTTTTTAAACTACCTGAAAGTAATCGTTTTCATCCTTAAAATCATTAAATCGTTGCCAAGATGAAAACTGGATTGGTAACACAATGATTTTTTTAAAAAAAATATTTTCTTAATGACAGATAATGTAATAAATAAATAATAAATAACGCTGGAAAGCAGGAATAGTATAATAGAGTACGTATTACAGGAATTACTGCTATACTCACAATTCCGAAGTTATCAAGGCTTCTTAAAAATAAAATACTAAAAGAAATGAACGATGTTTAAGCCCAACTCTTACCAAAAGCCTAATTCTGTCCGTTTAGCTCACCTCTCTTTATACACATCACTTATGTTCGTCATCATCTCCATAACTGGAGTTGTTTTTTCACTTTAGATCATTTGCTGAGCCGAAAGTTTGCCAATTTTAGGAAACCAGTTTCACATTCAGTCAGCATCCTAGTTTTTTTTTTTTTTTGGCACAGTTGTTAAGGATTATGCTGTATCATCAGAAGATTCCATGTCTGCTTACCACAGATACCATTAAAGGAAAGTGTGACATGTTTTCTCCAAAACACATCAAGCTGCTGCTATTGCTACGTTACAGGGCAGCTGAACATGCTTCGAGGAGATGCTTCTATCCCACTGGGAAGCTGTGGAAGCTTCAACGTGCTGCCCATTTATGTGTTTTAGCCCGGAAACTTCATTAATGACGGAAAAAAGTGGTAGATAATATAACACAATAATGTACGGTGGAGTTTCCTATGTTCTCCCCATGTCCATATGGGTTTCCTCTGGGATCTCTGGCTTCCTCCCACCTCTAAAAAACATACTGGCAGGTAGACTGGTGATGCTAAGTTGCCCTTAAGTCTTTATCCAGAATTTCTGGGATAGGCTCGGGATCCACCACAACCTTAAAAATAACAATTATTATTATGACAATACAATACAATAGTCTTACAAATTTCATTTTAATGAATATAGTAATGTAGTCAGGTGAGTAATGTGTTGTCCCTAGAGGTTGAAGAACGGACTGAGAGATTATATTTAAGTGAAGACATAGATATGTCAAAATCTTATTCAATTAAAAGTGGAAGTAACAAACCAAACAATTTAGTGAAGTGAAAGTAAAAAAAAAAAAAAAAAAAGTTGCTATTTTTAAATGCACTCAAGTAACTGATGAAATTAATTTAATATCATGGTTTTTATGTGAAAAGTAACTTTTTCATGTTTAATGAAAACTGTTAGAAGATGTTTTATTAAAGATGTTCGAAATCTGTTTTAAAGTTTTATTTATATAGCGCCTTTCCATAGCTCAAGGACAAGTTACAATCAGGAACGAACAACAATTGAACAAACAGACAAACAAACAAAACAAAACATTCCAGAAAGTCAGGCATCAGAAGTAGAGAGGTAGTGTTGGGAAAGAGAAAGGATTTTAAATGGAGGATATGTTCTGGAGATTTTGGGCGAGCGAGTTCCATAACTTAGGGGCAACTACGCTGAAGGATCGACCCCCAGCAGTGGAGAGACGCAGTTTAGGGACACAGAGAAGTCCTAGGTTTGATGAGTGAAGGGAGAATGTTGGTGTGTAAATGTGCAGTAAGTCACAAAGGTATTGGGGTTGGAGACCATTTAAGGCTTTGAAGGTGAGGAGCAGAAGTTTGAATGCGACAGGAGACAGATCACCAGTGCAAATCAGCCCAAGTAGGAGTAATATGTTCGAAGCGCTGTGTACGGGTAATAACATGGTGCTGTAAAGTTTTTAATGTACTTTAATTTGGACATCAGCATAGATGGGAGGCCAAAAAACGTTATGAACGTGTGGACCAGTGACTGCTTCATGCTAAGAATGGGATGCAGTCTGGCAGTTTGCCTGAGGTGAAAAAAGGCACTTCTGCTGAGAGATTTGATCAGAGAGTTTTGTGAGGAAGCCGTCAATATCCAGGCTTATTTCAATATTTCGTCTGCGAGCTTGTGAGACAAACACCATTATTTCAGTTTTTTCGAGCACTGAATTTGAGAAAGTTATTGTTCAGCCACTGTTTTATTTCGTGAACACAGGCTGTTAGTGCACTGGTTGAGATGGATATGTCAGACCGGGCGGTTGCATAGATTTGTGTGTCGTCAGCATAGCAGTGGTACTGCAGATTGTGAAGACGAATGATGTAACCGAGGGAAAGAATATAAATAATGAAAAGGAGAGGGCCAAGAACAGAGCCCTGGGGAACGCCTTGGATGAGGGGGCCATTGGAGGATTTGATTTCTTTAATAGAAACAAAATATTTACGATCTGTGAGATATGATAGAGATCAAGCTCGAGAATCGCCAGTGATACCTATGTCTGTGAGACAGGAGAGGAGCGTTTTGTGGCAGATAGTGTCGAACACAGCACTTAGGTCAAGCAGTATTAGAATACTGAGACCCCCCAGAGTCACCAGAGAGGAGGAGGTTACCAGATATATAAATATAGGTGTGATTTTGATATATAAAATTCAGGTGTGATTTTGGCCCATTCTTCTAAACATATTGTCTTTAAATCTTGTTCAGTTGGATTCGAGTCAGGTGATTGACCGGGCCATTCTAACACCTTGATTTTTTTCTCTGAAACCAATTGAGAGGTTCCTTTGCTGTATGCTTTGGATCGTTGTCCTGCTGGAAGCTCCACCCACGTCTCATCTTCATCATCCTGGTGGATGGCAGCAGATTCTTCTCAAGAATCTCCCGGTAAAGGGCTCCATTCATCGTTCCTGCAATTATATGAAGTCTGCCAGTACCATGTGATGAAAAACAGCCCCACACCACGATGCTTCACCTCCAAACTTCACTGTTGGTGTAGTGTTTTTAGGGTGATGTGCAGTGACAGTTCTTCTCCAAACATGGTGTGTAGTATCACAGCCAAAAAGTTCAATTTTGCTCTCGTCTGACCAGACTACACTCTCCCAGTATTTCATAGGCTCGTCCAAATGAGTTGTAGCAATCAGTGATCCTGATCCTTTCTGCTCTCCGGACCCGCCTGATCCATCCTGATGCCCTACCTCTGGATGGCGCTCTCATCAACTGGAGGCTACAGCCTGGAGATCACTGAGGACGGTACCACTTGAAGTACCATGCAAATGGTTTTGGACCTCAATTCCACATGGACGTTCTCGCTGTGGTTGCTGGGACTACGTTTGCTACGATGGCCTTGGGACTGCAATTACCACATGCAGTTCTACACTCAGGTCTCCTTTAGTGAACAGTGGACTAGTTCAACAAACAGACTTCATATTAAACCATAATGAACTTTCTTTTACTCTCACACTATCCGTCGTTACCCAGATGAGGACGGGTTCCCTTCTGAGTCCGGTTTCTTCCTCATATCATCTCAGGGAGTTTTTCCTCACCACCGTCACCACCGGCTCGCTCAATAGGGATAAATTCACACTCTTAAAATCTCTATCCTGTGTTTATATGTTTCTGTAACGCTGCTTTGAGACAACGTCCACTGTTAAAAGTTCTATACAAATAAAATTTTAATTGAATTTACACGGGCTTCGACATGCCTTTTGAAATGGAGTCTTGCGGGGTGGGCGTGAGCAGTAGAGTGCATTGCCTATTGTTTTCTCTGTGACGATGGCAGTGTGCGTCATTTAGTGTGTTGCCCAATTTTCCTGTATATTTTTAACATTTATGGCTTTTCAGTTCTTCTATAAACAGTGTTGCCATGGTAACCTATCAAAGATAGGTATCCTCTCCAAAGAGTTTTAAAACTCTGTCAGTTATTTCACTTTTTAGCCAGTGACCATCACACTTCATATACTGGATTGGAATTTTATTGGGTATAAGATTAATAACGATGATCTGATAAACAAATAAAATGGTAACTTAGTTCATGTAAAAATTGTAACGGACTATGAAACTTTGAGTCATAGTTCTGTTTGACTCAGACCTGTTTCTATGTTTGTAAGGAACTAGGGAGTTTCACCAACGGTCCGGAAACAGACACACCAGCTGTTTTGTTTTACTTTTGAGAAAATAAACCTGTTCTTGGAATGTGACGTGTTCAGGACTGTCTGCTTTACTGTTTAGTGATGAGCACAAAGACACTTTGATTGATTGATTGAACTTTATTATCCACCAAAGTGGAAATTGTCCTTTGGCTTCTCAAAAAACACAAAAGTTATACACATACACAAGACTCAGACAATAATCATAATCATACAACAAATTAAAAACAACCACCGAATAAAAGTTCACACAAAAGATGCTTACCCTTACTTAATTCCATTCAATATTCTAACTCCTGCTGGTGTAAAAGAGTGTTTGTAAACATTTTTAAGAACTTTCACTCTCAGGTTTCCATCGCAGATAGAAACTGGCATAAAAATAAATCATGAATGAGAACGTCCCGCTCCTTCTTATATATTACGTGACCCTTGTTACCGTGGAAACACTGAGGCGTACTGAAGAGTGACGCTTGATACTGAAAGTGATTAAGAAAATAAAAGAGTTATAAAATCTTCTGATGTGTCTGTTCAGGACACTGAAACTAACCCTGAGCTGAAAACTGGTAAGAACCAACACATTTCTACTTTTATGTGGCATTAATAATCCAGTTTAAAAGATATGAAAGAGTTTTTATCATTAAACTATATTGGCATGATGCTGTAATTTAATGAAAGTGAACTAATTATGTGCAAGATGCGGTCACGTGTATCAACAAACACATCACAGTGTAATTACAGTGTAACCACTGTGCGTGTGTGTGTGTGTGTGTGTGTGTGTGTGTGTGTGTGTGTGTGTTACCACACTAAAATTGATTATTTATTATGATGATTTTTATACCATTTTTTTTTACCAACATTTACGAGTTTGTACTTATTTATGAACATGATAACTTTTTAATGTATGTTTTTACTCCTGTTCCCTCACTTACATTATAGCAGCTATAAACAGTCATTTCTCACCAGCCTCTCTTTTTTCTCTCTCTCAAAGTTAATAAGACAAAAGCACTGGCACTGGAGACTCCTTCCATAAATGTTACATAAATGTCTCCTTGCTTTAAGAAAACTTCACCATATCAAACCATAGATTGTTATACAATAAAGCACAGCACTTTGAAAATCCAGACTTGGGTGCAAGGCACAACGTGTGTACTTCATGTATTGTGGAAACAGGAAATGAACATGACAATTGAAGAAATGTCCTAGCATTCAGGGGAGGGTTCCCTCTGGTGGCGTGGTGGTGTAACGTCCCGGGCGGATGTGCCGTTGGTTTTGTTAGTCCCGTGATATTTGATATTATTCTGCTTTGCAGGAACATTGTAGTCGATATGGGAGGTAGCTACAGCAAAAGACAGTGGGTTCTCCTGGCAGCGGGTTCTAAAGATTGGGAAAACTACAGACATCAGGTGTGAATATTAAATACAGCAGCTTGAGGTTGTGTACAAGCAATACAAATATAAATATATGGTACATTATCTTATATATATATGTATATATATATATATATATATATATATATATATATATATATATATATATATATATATATATATAATTTAGAGCTCAGTAAAGTAATTTCCTTCAAATGCAGATCTAAAGTTACAGTTTCTCTTTCAGGCCAATGTGTGCCACGCTTATCAAGTCGCACAACAGAATGGTGTTCCAGATGAACAGATCGTGGTGATGATGTATGATGACATCGCTAATAATAAAGAGTGAGTATTACAGAGTCGGCCTTGTTTTTTTGCTCCGCAGTAGAAGTGTGAAATTTCTTAGACTGGACTACACGGGTCATGCCACTCTCGCAGTGCCGTTTAGCCCTTGTAGCTCTTGTCTTCCTGTATTTTACCATTGAAAAAAATCTTCTGTAGCTTCTGAAATAGTCTGAATCAGTATTCATATATTTCATATATTTATATATTTTTAATGTGTGCAGAAATCCTGTATGTGGAAACATAATCAATGTCCCAAACGGCCCAAATGTTTACCCTGGGGTTCCAAAGGACTACACTGGAGAGGTAATGTGCTCTGTAACATGCAACTAATAAGTACTCTGATTAGACTTGTGTGTTGTTGTGGTTTTTTTGGTGATTGTAGAATCGTTCTGTTTAAATTGTCCATTATCAGGAGGTATCAGCTCACAACTTTCTGGCTGTACTGCGTGGAGATTCGGCTGCTGTTAAGAAAACAGGACCAAAAAAAGTCATCCAAAGGTAGTTACCTCTATTAGGTCTCTATTAGGCATATTCATCAGTTCCACATCTAACTCTGATGACCTTTCACCCCATATTGGGGCAGTGGTGGCTTGGAGGTTAAGGCTCTGAGGAGTTTACGCTTCTTTGCGGTTTCTCGGGAACAAAAGACGACAAGCTGCGGTTTTTTTCTTAACTTCGAGAGAGAAAAAAAACAGAGGCTGGTGAGGGAAGGAGTGTTTATAGCTGCTGGAACATACGTGAGAACAGGAACTAACTTGTTCCCAGGATGCTTCACGACATTAAATGTAACGATAAAAGGATAAAAAGTACGAGAAAGGTGTAAAAAGGTGCTGTCCTTTAATAAATAAATAAATAAATCGCTGTGGTATAAACAAAATAAAAGTCTTACGGACATGCTGTTATGGGAAAATAATCAAGTTTCATTATCATGTAAGATATCTGTAAGCATCGTTATGTTTATTTCATTACGTTTCCTTTTAGTGACAAAAACGATTCTATCTTCATCTACTTATCGGACCATGGAGCTCATGGAATCTTTGGATTTCCTCATTCCACGGTAAGTTTAGTGAATTTTCTCCTCTCTTTAAGGTCGAGTTGAGTTACGCGGTGAGGATTTAATACTGATATTGTTCACATCGATATTCACAACTTCCAGAAATCACGTCAGAGTTACGCGCACAGGGCGGAGTGTAAGTAAAACAAACATGTCTCAACTCGCAAGTCTTCTGATCTTCAGCTTAAGAAAAACGCATTTTTCTTGCGTGATATCGGCTCAAATGAGGAGTAGTATTAAGTCCAGTGCCACTGTTTGATGGCAGTTTGATGTAACCACAATATGCCAGAATTTCCAGCTGTGCTGATTTACACCCAGAAAGGCTCTCAAGCGTGTGCGCACCATCCCAAGTCCTTCCAACAAAGTCACAATGTCACAGTGATGTCGTATTTGCAATAAATACTGCACTTCACGTCTTCTCCTTTCTCTACGCACCTTCGTATATGATGGACCCCATTTACATCCGGAACTCTCTTGAGCATCTTCTGACTTCGGTTGGAGCTACAGTTTTTCTGTCCTCCAAAGGGGTGATCCATTTCACTTTTGCTCTTCCGTTGTTTTGGCCTTGTAGTGTATCCATTTAATTGCTGACTGTGTTGTCTACGACTTGCTGATTAAAATTTCTAATGGCTGGTTTAGCTTGTTAGCGTACACTCCAGGGTGTCCAAGATGGATAGACTGTTGTTATATTTCTAGCAGCTCGCACTGGCTCATGCAACCGGACCTACTGGTACTAACAGGACTGGAGTGGTTTATTCCTCTATTCCTCTACTCCACTTCAGTTCATAAGATAAGAATGGTAGATCCCTCTGCACCCCTCATACAACCAGAGCTAATAGACTGGAAGGTGTTTGTCTCCTCCTCCACCGAATGCCTCTGTGAACATCTTCTCTAAGCCAGAAACCGTGGAACACAGTGCACTCAGACTGAAGAAGCATGGATCTACACCCGTGCAACCTGTACCTGCATCTCCTGGAGCCGCAGAACTGACACCAGATGTGTTCCTGCTGTCTCAGTAATGAGGCTTTGTTCTCATTTTGGAAGCTGTGAATACAGAGAACATAAACATCAGAATAACCTGTAAACTTAAGTCGCTGTCTCTGAGGATGGTTCTCTGAATCGAAAAGTGCATTGTTCTAAAAGATGTAATGGTTAGCGAACGAAAGAAATGAGCTAAAAACCTGCTAAGTAATAATAATAACATGTGAAGGAACTGGCAGCAACAACTTAGTGAGAGAGTAGAGGCTCTAATATCTTCAGATTCCTTAGAGCATCATAACCGTATAACACCGAGGGCATGAAAGGTAATAATCGTTGTTTTTTTATTACAGCTTTATGCACATGATCTCATTAACACGGTGAATACGATGTCATGGAGTGGCCAGTTTTCAAAGGTATGTATTTTACTGTCACTTCACATCTTTAAAAGATCTCGTATTAAAACGAATACATATCCTTTCCTATTAAAAACAGATAGAATAGATCACAGATATCACGGCGCTGCTGAGTTCTGGATTGCGATTGGTCAGGAGGCGTCGATGAATTTTCCATAACAGCAGCTCTGACGGTAGCGCAGCTGCAAATCACAGGTTTATATTAATGCGCTCGTTGTGATACGTTATCGTTTCTATAGTAACTGTTAATTGAGGGGTGATTTCTCATTTATCAACTTATACATGTCTTAAGTTTGCTCAAAGATTGATGAATGAGTCCTGATGTTTGCAGATGGTGGTTTATTTGGAATCGTGCCATGCTGGATCAATGCTGGACGAGCTGTCAGACAGAAACGGTTAGCACTTTCTCTAATTACTGAGTTTAGACATGTTAAAGTGTCTGTAAAGCCTTAATCATCTTGTTTCAGTGTATTCGGTTGGGTCGTGCGGTCCTGATGAATATGCTTATGCTTGGTTCTGGGACAAGGAAAGAAATACCTATCTTGCTGATGTCTTCACTGCTTTCTGGCTTCACCACACCGAGACTGTTAGTGTTCAGACTGTTGTTTTCTTCTATACCATTATAATGCACTTTGCTTTTTCTAATACTACGTATTTTTGTAAGGATTCGCCATTAGACGCTCATTACACTCGTTCTTTTTTTCCTGTTCGTCTTCACTTCACTCTGAAGGAAAAACTTTGCTTGACTTCATTTGAAGACCAGTTCTCCTACCTGAAGCAAAATGTCAGCGAGGCTGTGAGAAAAGCTGTGGGGAAGACTCAGACGCCGTGCAACTACGGGTACAAGGTGTGTACAATATGAAATAAATATAGTATTTTAAAGCGTTCCTCATGTCATGACGGCTTTCAGTGAAGCATTACATACATATATGTACAATAGCATATGTAGCATAAAGAGCATATAGCACAATAAATCTTTTAAACATTGTATTATTAACCAAAATGTTTACAGTTTCAAATTTAAGTCTTTATTCTTCTTTCCTCTACGTTATTTAGGGAATGCTGAAGGTAATGTTGAGTGAATTTTTTGGAGATTCCCCTCGCTTTGTCAGCGAGACCTACACGTCCCAGATCCTGAACGTTCAAGTGTCCGATGTGGTGGACACTACAGAAGTTCCACTGATAATCCAAGAAAACAGGATTAAAAACGAACAGGACCCGGAAAAGAGACAGGCCCTGGAAAGACAATATGATGATCTTAAAAGAGTGAGTACGCCACTCCCACTGCACTGCGTTATTTACAGTCCTTATTCCTGAATTAATTCAGCACTCACACTCACTGTATCCGTATCCTGACTATTATTTCTGAGACTGACACTGGAGACTCCTTCCATAAATTTTTAATGAACATCACTTTACGGAAAACTTCACTATATCGACGATTACACATTTTTTCAGTCCGTTTATGTGGAGCGTCTGCCGGACGGTACGAGTCCCTGTGAAAGAGCTGTTACTATAGAAACGGTAACGTATTAGAGCGAGTGCGTTAATATAAACCCGTGATTTGCAGCTGCACTACTGTCTGAGCTGCTGTTATAGAAAATGATTAATCCACACCTTCTGACCAATCAGAATCCAGAACTCAACAGCGCTGTGGTAGAAATTATTTTATGAGTCAAAAAAATTTAATAGTTGAGATTTTTTAATTGTGTGTATTAATATGAACAAGAATGCTGTGCATGGTACAACTTTGCAACAAATTCATTAGCACTTAGAGTGTTTATTATTCAGGTGTGCCACATCAGCCAGTACTCCTCTGGGTCATGATCAAACCCCACCCATCATATGCTAAACCCCGCCCCTACATGCTGCATACATTATATTGCAATTTCATTCATAAAAATGATGTCATTATGTCAGAAATGTTGCCATTTTGTGAGGAATTACGTGTTATCATACAAGGTATCGTTGTAGATAGATGGATTTGTAGATTAAAATTGTAAATGATGTACATTTGTAGAAGAGGAAGACAGTGGATGAAGCGCTGCAGAAGATTGCTGAGCGCACAAACGCTTCACGAGCTCTGACTGAAAAGCGTGAGGTGACTCGGACGTACGAACTCAAACTCGTGGCTGAGCATTTCAGGAAAAATCTCTTCAACTGGGAAGAGGAGCCGGTATGAACATATATATATATATATACACAGTGTGTTTGTTTGTTTATTTGTGAGATAATTTCATAGTTTCAGACAAGAAAAACACATTGACGTTAACATTCTACTGCACGGTGTTCCCCTAACACCAGCGATAATGCACGATTAGAGCTGTAGAGCTGCAGAAATGCTGTGTGTTCTGAATATAACAGAAGAACATCTTAACATCTTCAGTAGTTGTTTCTCACTTTTCGGTTTGTTTAATGATGTGCAGTCTGAAACCAAACCGAACCAAGCAGCGAACAAAACAAAAGAATCAATTTCAGTCCGATTCAGAGTCAACAAACAGCTGGTTCTTCATTCCTTTGTTAACATTAGTTAGTATTATTAATGCTGAAGTTTATGGTTTGTTCATGTAGTAAATAATGTTAGTGAAAGGAACGGTAATGTCATACTGAGTCTCTCTCTCTCTCTCTCTCTCTCTCTCTCTCTCTCTCTCTCTCTCTGTGCAGTTTGTTGTCACTCGTCCACACCTGCAGGTTTTAGTGAATCTGTGCGAGTTTGGGTTGGAGGTTGAGAGGTATTTGATGTGCTTATGGTTTTCAGTATTTAATCTGAATTAAACACGCCCAATCATCTTTAAATCCTTTGTTTATTTCCATCAGCATCACTGAAGCCATCACTCACGTGAGCCGGGAAATTACTTTCTGAGGAATTCACACGTGACTTCACAATCATTTTCTTTGATTTATTTATTTATTTATTTTCAGTATCGCGAGGACGTCTTTTAGGTGGTCTTTTTTTTTAATCAATATTTTGACTATTTCTTTGATGTTGGTAAACCAACAACCATCCTGATGAATTCGCAATGGAAAATGTAACCTTTAATTATTTTTTGCTATTACTGTAACCAAAACCACATAATTACACACACCGTCAAAGTCCATAATAAAGATCGTGCAAAAGGGAAACGCGTTTGTTATTTGTTAAAGCGGTATATTTAGATAGCACATTTAGCATATTTAGATAGCATATTTGTAATAATTCAAATGTTTGGAAGATTTGTAGATACATTATCACATGAATGCATTTCTGAACACATGTAAAATATACAAGTTGCAAATATTGGAGTTTTATTTAATGTAATTTTTTGCCGACTAGACAATTTAACAATAATTCCATAACATCACTATGTAAAGCCTTAACCTTAAAGAAAGAAACAGTTCTACATGCTGACAAGACGCAGTTCTGCATTACAAGTCCTTTAATTCATTGAAGCTGATTTTTATATAAAGCTTGTATATTGTATAAGGTTTATAAAGTAAGCATTTCTTATCCTGAAACATGGAAAGTGTAAAAACTAACAGGAATTTACATAACACACAGGATACTTTTTATATATATACAATTTCACATTCGAAACTGTAAAGTGGACATTTTATAATAAGGATTTGTCCTAAAGTCCTGTGGTCGATAACAGGGCTTTATTATTCCACACAGGTCTGGGTATTTGGGATTAGTTTTCTCTGGATAGTAGTACTGTTGTTTGGGGTTAAATGTCTTTAAAACTCAGAATGAAACATTGGCAGGTAGACGTAATTGCAAATGTAATTAATTTAATAGATGACAGTTTGAGTATCATTAATGTATGATCATAATTATACTGTATAATTCTCAACTATGCAGATTTGTTAGCTGGGTTAGGAATGTCTCTTCATGTGTACTAGTACTGACAGTTAGAGCTCAGTTTTATCATGTCAGTCAATTTAAATTAATCCACTACATTGTACAGCAGCAGTGTGTTGCAGTACCACTCCTGACCACCAGAGGTCTCCTGCGTTTCAGTTAGATGCACACCACCACTCCCCCTAGCACTAGTCTGTTACCTATTAGTCAGAAGGTCACATTTAACCAAAACAAGATTCACTGTTTTAATATTATTTATAAAAAGCACAGCTGAAATTTCTGTAATGTTGCATGTGTAAAACGATAACAATGACTACCTCTCCATTTGAACACCCAATGAACATTATCTACTCAAACAAGGATGAACTTGATCAGACTAGTCCAGTCAAGAAAAAAGTGTTTCTGTAAAGATATATGTTTGCTTGAGCATATTTGTAGTGCGTTATTTAAGTTAGATTTAACACACCAAATTACATAATAGATCCAAAAGGATGCAATATTGCCGATCCAATCGGCTGTGCTGGTTTCAGAAAAAAAAGGCTCTAGATGTTACCACAACCTGTCTCCCACATAAGTTTGGTCAGCCTCATACAAGTCCAGATACTGCACTCTCAGACTCTCCACAGGCTGGCTTCTGAGTGCCCTCAACTTGACAAACAAAAGGTGTCCCCCACCCCACTTCACTTGAGCACCCTGTCAGTGAAGGACGAAGGTTGCCAACAATGCCACAGAGGTATAAATCTCAATGCTGCAATAGGCCGAGCCTTCAGATTCATGGCCAGGCCAATTTCCATCCCCATCAAGTGGCCATTCTTTCACAAAAAAAAAAAAGCTTTCTTCTGGAAACCACCATGGTCAGAACAGTGGTTTCTACTTCATTACTTCAGAAGAAGGTCCAGATTTGATTTTTTCTTAAACCCCTTCCGTTTCATATGCAAGGCTATCAGAGGTTAATGATGTTGGGAAGCCACAGATTGGGTCATATCAGTGAGTCATGGTCTCAGGACCATATATGTTTTTTAATTACCTTTCAAGGAAAGGTATTCCAACTCCAATGCCTTAAATGGCTTTGCTCTAGACTCTAGGCTGTTCACAGACTGCATATAAATAACCTTGTCACCTCTGATGGCCAGAGGCATACTGCCTTAATTAGATAATGGTTTTTATAGGTCTCCACCTATAGTATGAATGCTTGGCACTCTGTCACTCCCATGTGATTAAGGACATTATCATGTTTACTAGTCAGTTTAGGTAGGCAGCTCTGGGGTGTTCAAACTCCTGCCAAGAATACTTGACTTGTTAACTCCAGCTGCAACACTACCCCTCCCAAGAGCTGTTAGAACCAAGGAAGTGAGTACAAGCTGCATCTAAACTCCAAATACCACAGACAGAGATGCATCTTCATGCTGAAATTCGTATTCCAAGGTCATATCAACTTGTTAGAATGGAGAGTGGTCTGACTAGGAAGAAGTATTTCGAGGTTAAAGGTCTTGCTCAAGCATGGTAGTGCTGCAGAAGTGCATGCCGTGTGCTCCCCCTCGCCCTGCACGAAGACCCGGTGGCCTGAACCCAGGGTCTTAGCGAAGGTTATGAGTATCAAATACGTCAATCTGCAGAACACTCCCTACCATGTACAGAACATGCCTTACAGTTCTACTCGGTGAAAGGAATCGTGATAATTATAAGACACTTGTGCTCCTCTGTCTAGCAATTTGGCCACTGGGTGAGGAGTCATCACCACAGCCAGCAAACACGCTAGAAGCTCTGTCCCACAGTGATGAGCTGTTCCATGAGCACACTACTAAGAGGTGTGAATGTGTGAATTTATCCCTATTGAGCAAACTGATGGCGACGGTGGTGAGGCAAGAATATGATGATATGAGGAAGAAACCTTGAGAGGAACCAGACTCAGAAGGGAACCCGTCCTCATCTGGGGAACGACGGATAGTGTGAGAGTAAAAGAAAGTTCATTATGGTGTTTATATGAAGTCTGTTTGTTGAACTAGTCCACTGTTCACTAAAGGAGACCTGAGTGTAGAACTGCATGTGGTAATTTCAGTCCCAAGGCCATCGCTAAGGCAACCGTAGTCCCAGCAACCACAGCGAGAACGTCCATGTGCACACAAATTATTTCATAATTTCATAACCAGATTTTCTTTCTCCTGGCTTCAAATTGCAAGCATGAGTAACTGTCAGAAAACAATATACAATCACAGAATAAAACAATAATATACGAAATTAAAATACAAAATAAGTCTGTGCTGGATCAAGTGCTATTCTGCGTGCTGCCGAATAATGAGTGTAGAAGCCATTTTGTTTTTCATTTTTAATTCATCTCTTGATTTCATGTTACATTATATAACATTTGACCACAAACAATAAACACTGTTTCCTTATTAATCCTTTTTGGGAAGGTTTAAGGGCAGGTGTTTGTGTTTATTTATTTATTTTTTGTCATTTGAGAAGCATACATATGGTTAATGGGTTTGGGCTACTCTACACCTTTACATTCACCCTCAATTATACTGTAGGTTAAATAACTACTTATTGTATATCATATATACTTATGGGAACAATAAATCACATTTCCATAACTTGATTAGGAAAATTATTTGACAAATTCATCATCAGTTTATTCCACGGTAGTATGACCAATGTAGACCGAGTAACACTGACTAGATATAAAGATGCTGGCCAGAGTAACATTCTATAATTCATATCTTATAGCAGTAATAACAAGGGTTTGGAAAATCTTCAATATTTAACAAATTCATAACCAATCTTTTTTAAAGTTCAATAACATTTTATAAATATACTACAAGTTTGGATATTGAACAACTTAAACTACGTTTTGGCCTTTACACACAGTTTTTCACACATAGCTATCATTTTAATGGCACAAATACAGGGCATTGTCGTGTTTCTACAAGTCATATAAGAGAAATATTGAGATGAAAGGCAGAAAGGCAAACAAATCATAAAACAGCCGTCAAGTTCAAAGTCAAGAGACAGTCGATTAATAAACTGGAGGAACTGGGAAAGGCAAAATCACCAATCAAGAAAATAGCAACAAGCCAAACCACCAAACATAGGATGACAGGCTTGGCCACATCAGGAGTACAGAACTAACTAAGTGTAGACTTCACAACTTGATGGTGAGTGAAACTCTCTTATAAAGTGTGTGTATGTGTGTATGTGTGTGTGTGTGTGTGTGTGTGTGTGTGTGATCGAGCAAAGGTGTGCTCAATCAAAATCCTGTGACTGTGAACAAGGCAGAGTATCTGCATTCTGTCGACTGTAGTGCTGGGAACTGGACTTCATCAGCAGCACTCAGTCTTTTTTCACTTGGTAGCAGTGTATTTCTTTGACACTGATGGAAACAAGAAAAAAGAAAAGTCACATGAGATCTGGAATGAATGATTAAATCGTTCATTTCAGAATACGAGTCGATCATTTGTAAAGGGATTATCGTTCCAGAAATCTCTCACTTACGTGTAGTTGTCAGTTCCTTTTGGAGTAGGAACTTTAATCTGTGTCGTGTTCTTCACCGTCAACGTGGTCTGCAAAAGGAAGGACGGGTGAGAGTCACGATTGCACAAATAACAGAAATAAAAAATATAGCGTGCAAATTTTCACTATATTCAATTCAAAAGTTCTGATTATGGAAAAAAAACCCCAGAACATTTCTAGTTTCTACGCAGATGTAGATTAGGTTAATATAATCACCTCAGTAGAAGTGACTCCATACCGGACGACTTGATTGCCTGCTCCAGAGGTGGCAGAGGAAGAACTCGCACTTTTCTTCAGACTATTATTCATTCTGCTCTTCTTCTGCAAATGGCATCATAACACGCTTAATGATGAAACATATCTAACAATATCCTGTATAATTATACCACAGTGCTGTTTAATTCTGATTGGGGTCCTGTGTGTAAAACATTGTGTGTAATCGCTGATATGGTGAAGTTTTCTATTCTGTAAGGAGATGTTTCATCAGAAGGAGTCTCCAGTGTCGGCGCTTTGTAACAGTCGGAGGTAGAGCTGTAACTTTAACCTTTCAGACATCTTCAGAACGGACGAGTTTACGTGTTGCGATTGGCAAGTTGGTTTTGTTGTTTTTTTTGGTCTTATTAACTTCAAGAAGGAGTAAAAAGACAGACTGGCGAGTTAGAATAGAATAGCTGCTGGAATGGAAGTGTAAGTGAGAACAGGAACTAGTTTTTCACGTTCCACAACAATAAAAGTAATTATTAACCGAATATAAATGTATGTAAAAAATAATTAAGTAAGTGTTTACATATTACGTCCATGTTAATATCAATATATTTTCTCTGCTTTATTTGCATAAATACCTCAGCTACATTTAATACTACATTAAAATAACGTTGACATCAGATATTATCACCTATTTATACAGATACAATAAATTCAATTATTTAATTAAACAGATTTATGTTTTGGTTTTTTTTGTTTTGTTTTTTTCAAACCATCCACTTCTCGTTGGTCTCGTTGTTTGTAGTAGTTTCTTTTGAAATCACAGTGTGTGTGTGTGTGTTTGTGTGTGTGAAAGATAAACTCTGTTCCTGAGCGGTTTCTGAGATTAAATAATAAATAAAATAATAATTAATTACATTATAACATTATAACGTAGCGAATATATTTGTCTCATTTCATTGGCACATGTCATACTTTTTAAAAATCGTCTGCCAAATACCCCCAAAAACATTTCGACTCATTTCTATACATTTTGCTGTCAAATTAAATGTTAAGTCACAACCTGAGCCTCTACTGTTTTTATTTCCATTTCAGTTTACACCTGTTCCCTAGTGAGATTCTCCAAATGATTTGTTTTCATTGCTCATTTTTTGAACGAGTAAATTTGAAGATGAACATGAACGGAGATGCTTACCTGTAGACTTCTGCCCTGTGTGCACGATGAGATGGATGTATTGAGATGGATGTTCTCACATGCTGTTCCGGGGGCTTTTTATTGCCGCCGGAGCATGACGTAGCGTTCAGATTTGGGGAAATTCTCGTCACGCTGACTGAACAGGTTTCTCAATGCATACCGGTAAATATGTCACGAAGACATCAGCTGTCAAAACCGTGAATACAAGAACCATCAACATGAACTGTGGATCCAATGCAAGATACAGTACATACAGACTATAAGCGATGACATGGCACGCACACATAACAACAACAACAAACAACATAACCTTGACAATAAGAGACTAAAAAACTAGAACTTAAATCGTTGTGTTGATCATGGTGACACGCAGGGGCTGATTAATAATATCATTATAAAAATGAATAATATCACTACTTTAAAGTCCATGGCGAGGACATCAGAGAAGATGCATCTTAATCTGTGAAATATCAAGGAGTGAGATTTTGTGGTTTCTCAGTAACAAAAGACGACAAGTCATGTTTTTTTTGTTTTTTTGGTCTTATTAAGTTCAAGAGAGAGAAAAAGAGAGGTTGGTGATGAAAGTGTTTATGTGTTTGCAAATCGCTGTGCTATAAGAGGAATAAAACACTCGCGGACGTGCTGTTACAGGAAAACACTCGACTCCAGAGCAGTAACAGTAACTCCACTTCATCACACCACTGTGTTGTTCATTTTAATTCCTCTAACAGCACTACAAACAGTGTTTTATTTCTTTTAATGAAATGAAGTCATTGCTGTTATTACACAATAAATCAGGTGCTTCAGTAAATGTAAAAAAAAGAAACTTTCAGTACGTTCTAAAACTCATGAATTCATCGTCAACTCACAGCTGAGAAATATTTTGCTCATCTGCTGTGTTAAATGTCGTCACTTTCGCATCCGTCACTGTGTCATATAGAAAGCAAGTGTTTGAGATGTGAATAAATAACGTCAAGACATTAATCGACGTCCATGTCAATTAATTACAAATGAAAGAATTTAAATATCCTGTTATTTCTAAGCACTTTATTATTTTAACAAAGTTCTCATTACAGTGCGTATTCCTAAAGCTACTAACGAAAAGTGAAAGTGTTTCCTTAATTATAACCATGAATGTTTTTATCTACTAGTTTTAAGTTGTATGTGCATTAACAGGTTGGGTGAGTTTTAAATCACAGTGAATCATATGTACGATCACTGTACAGTCTTCACTAGCACGCTTGCCTGGCACCTCCCGGGTCAGGGATTCAATTCCCGCCTCCTCCCTGTGTCTGCAAAGTGTGTGCACGTTCTCCCCGTGCTTTTGAGGGTTTCCTCCGGGTACTCCGGATTCCTCCACTAGTCCAAAGACATGCGTTGTAGGCTGACTGGCAAATTGTCCGTAGTCTGTAGAATGAGTGTGTGCCTGATTGTGGCCTGTGATGGGTTGGCATCCTAGGATAGGCTCCGGGCTCCCTGCAACCTTGTGTAGGATAAGCAGTACAGAAAATGGATGGATGGATGGATGGATGGATGGGTGGATGGATGGGTGGGTGGATGGATGGATAGATGGGTGGATGGGTAGATGGACGGTTAGGTGGATAGGTGGATGGATGGATGTGTGGATGGATGGGTGAATGGGGTGATGGATGTATTGGTGGATGGATGGGTGGGTGGGTGGATGGATGGGTGAATGGGGTGATGGACGTATTGGTGGATGGATGGATGGGTGGGTGGATGGATGGATGATGACTGGATGGATAGCTGGATGGATGGGTGGATGGATGGATGGATAGGTGAGTGGATGGATGATGGATGGATGGGTGGATGGATGGATGGGTAGATGGATGATGGATGGATGGGTGGATGGATGGATGGGTAGATGGATGATGGATGGATGGGTGGATGGGTGAATGGGGGGATGGGTGAATGGGGGGGATGGATGGATGGGTGGACTGATGGTTGGATGGGTGGATGGATGGGTGGATGGATGGATGGACTGATGGTTGGATGGGTGGTTGGATGGGTGGATGGATGGATGGACTGATGGTTGGATGGGTGGATGGATGGATGGATAGGTGGATGGATGGGTGGATGGATGGATGAATAGGTGAGTGGATGGATGATGGATGGATGGGTAGATGGATGGGTGGATGGATGATGGATGGATGGGTGGATGGATGGATGGGTGAATGGGGGGATATGTGGATGGATGGATGGACTGATGGTTGGATGGGTGGATGGATGGGTGGGTGAATGGGGGGATGGATGATGGATGGATGGGTGGATGGATGGATGGGTGAATGGGGGGATATGTGGATGGATGGATGGACTGATGGTTGGATGGGTGGATGGATGGGTGGGTGGATGGATGGATGGATAGGTGAGTGGATAGGTGGATGGATGGGTGGATGGATAGATGGATAGGTGAGTGGATGGATGATGGATGGATGGGTGAATGGGGGGATATGTGGATGGATGGATGGACTGATGGTTGGATGGGTGGATGGATGGGTGGATGGATGGATGGATAGGTGAGTGGATAGGTGGATGGATGGGTGGATGGATAGATGGATAGGTGAGTGGATGGATGATGGATGGATGGGTGGATGGGGGGATATGTGGATGGATGGATGGACTGATGGTTGGATGGGTGGATGGATGGATGGATAGGTGAGTGGATAGGTGGATGGATGGATGGATGGATAGATGGATAGGTGAGTGGATGGATGATGGATGGATGGGTGGATGGATGATGGATGGATGGGTGAATGGGGGGATATGTGGATGGATGGATGGACTGATGGTTGGATGGGTGGATGGATGGATGGATAGGTGAGTGGATAGGTGGATGGATGGGTGGATGGATAGATGGATAGGTGAGTGGATGGATGATGGATGGATGGGTGGATGGATGATGGATGGATGGGTGGATGGATGGATGGGTGAATGGGGGGATATGTGGATGGATGGATGGACTGATGGATGGATGGGTGAATGGGGGGATGTGTGGATGGATGGATGGACTGATGGATGGGTGGATGGATTGTTGGACGAACGATGATGCAGATCATATATTGTTGCACAAACTGGAGGGGATTTTGAGTTTGAAATGTATTATAACTGCGTCCAAGTGGTTATTAGAGCGGTGAAAATGCCATGCATACAGCTCAAATGTTTACACATGTCGCAGATAACACATTTTGCTCAGTAATTCTGCTATGCTCATGTTTATAGCGCATAAGCCGCAGCAGTCAGTATTACAACTCCTCCACATTTAACCACCTCAGACATTAAATAACGTCACCCAGTTTGTTTTACATTTACATTTACATTTACATTTACGGCATTTGGCAGACGCCTTTATCCAGAGCGACTTACATTTATCTCATTTATACAGCTGTTTTAATCACATATTACTGGTTCCATGGTCGGAAGTGATAGACGACATGAGGAAACATTTTATTGTATCATCAATGGCATGATGTTTTATTTTGCCCTATGAAAAGAAAAAAAAAGACCTGGACAGAGAACATGCAAATTTCCCACTTAGCCCTTACAGTCTGCTGTAGACCTCACATTCATATGAGACCGTTCCCATTTGACACACCCAGAACTTGGTAAGTATGACATTGTGGTGGGTCTTGAAGATCTCAAGACAGCATAAGCTCAGGGAAATGAAGGTGACAGGCATGGAGGTTTACTGTAGGAGGAGAAAAAGAACCGTAGATCTGGGTTTATAAGCTAAATTGTCCTTCCTTGTTATTAGCAATAGTGGAACTGTCGAATTCTTTTATGTAAACGTTATTAATATAACATGGTGAGATTGGTTGACAGTAGATTGTGCCTACGTTCTAAATCTGAAACATATCCGATATCTGGTCATTTGACTCATTTAAAAACACTTACATCTGATTTTCCAGTTAATTCTTAAGTAGCTATATTGCTACGTCACGATACGCTCGGCCAAGATGTATTATTTGGTGCTCAGATGACACAGGTGGATGATGGAATGCAGTCTGTCGAGTGTAGATGAAATACATCAATCAAACAACCATTTAATGAAGATGATCCTCACCTCTGCTTTCAGTATGGTTGTTTGCAGAGGCACATTTCCGAGAATATACCATAATATAAAGATCGTTAACTCTTACCTATAGCCACTCCCTTTGAGTTATGAAAGTATGCACTTCTACCATCAGCTTTCTTTTTTGTTTCTTCAAAGCTGCATATGCATTTAGTTTTTTTTTAAGTGTGTGATAGTACCTGCATGTTTTACATACTGTATTGCTTAATAATTTAGGAATAATAATAATAATAATAATAATAATAATAATGTGTGTAAATGTTTTTGTAGGCCAATTCCCACCACATTTTCACTCATTTCGTTGACACTAAGGTATGTTAAGACACGACCCAGCAGGTTTGCGGTGATTTAGATGTAGCCACACCTATAAATCAACATGAAAAGGTAAAGCTCACAGAGAGCTGAAAAGGACAAAATGATGACTAAGCAGTGAAAGAGCACCTCCAGAGCACGGTGTGCGCTAAATCTTCCAGTAACGCAGCTCAGCCAATGTAGCACATCCAGCAAAATCGCTTGCATTAGATCAGAAGAAAAGTGGCTCCGGAGGAAGTAAGGAATAATGCTAAAGATACAAACACAAATACAACAGTTCTAAATGTTTGAATAGTTTTCAGTCCTTGTGTCATGTATAAATGACATAATTATTCAAACTTCGTAATCCTTATCATTGTTTAGTATTTTATGTGATACAAATGCTGAAAATAAACCTCTATTAAGCGAGCTTTTTAAACAAAATATCAAAGCAAATGACTTATTTGCTTGTGTGGATTTGTTTTCTTTCACTTGAGTAAGCGTGCACTCTGTCGGCACTTTACTGCCCTGTTGCCTCTTCAATTGCCAAGCACTCGCTGAACCATAGTATTTACATTTACATTTACATTTATGGCCTTTGGCAGACGCCCTTATCCAGAGTGACTTACATTTATCTCATTTATACAACTGAGCAATTGAGAGTTAATGCCTCGCCCAACAGTGGTGGCTCGGCTGGGGCTTAAACCCCTGACCTTCTGATAAGTAACCCAGAGCCTTTAACCGCTGAGCCTCCACTGAGCCACCTATGAGCCTCCACTGAGCCACCACTGAGCCTCTGCTGAGCCTCCACTGAGCCACCGCTGAGCCACCGATGAGCCACCACTGAGCCACCGATGAGCCACCGCTGAGCCACCGATGAGCCACCACTGAGCCACCGCTGAGCCACCACTGAGCCACCGATGAGCCACCGCTGAGCCACCGATGAGCCACCGCTGAGCCACCGCTGAGCCACCGATGAGCCACCACTGAGCCACCGATGAGCCACCGCTGAGCCTCTGCTGAGCCTCTGATGAGCCACCGCTGAGCCTCCGCTGAGCCACCGATGAGCCACCGCTGAGCCACCGCTGAGCCTCCGCTGAGCCACCGATGAGCCACCGCTGAGCCACCGCTGAGCCACCGATGAGCCACCGCTGAGCCTCCACTGAGCCACCGCTGAGCCACCACTGAGCCACCGATGAGCCACCGCTGAGCCTCTGCTGAGCCACTGCTGAGCCACCGCTGAGCCACCACTGAGCCTCCACTGAGCCTCCACTGAGCCACCGCTGAGCCTCCACTGGGCCGCCACTGTCCCAGTAACACCACTGACCAGAAAAAAAAAGGATCAAATAATATTTATATTTTCGATGTAATGTTCAGTTATACATTTTATATGATTAATTTTCAAATAAAAAATGATGTCATTATGAAACCCTTCCAAACAACTTGGTTGGTCATCTATTGCTTCAATGGCAGTGGGTGATTCCAAAAGTATTGCTTTTAACAGATTTTAATACTAGACGTTTTTTTATATGTCACTATAGTGTCTGATTTGGACCACTTCTGTAGAGAAAGAATAAAAGCAACCAAGTAAAAATCTATTAGCCCAAGTATGTTTTTTAGTTTGAGTCATGATGCTTATAGAGATGGGAATGGCAACTGGCGTGGTCCGATCTGATTTAAAGCTAAGCTCAGAGGATGTACCTGTTCTAGTCATGTGAGAAAGAGTGAAATGTTTTGCATAAGAAATGTACGTATGAGACACACGCAGTGACTGAAGGCTCAGACAAGGAGAGACCCTTCTTCTGTCTCCATCATATTACATTTGGCTATTTCTACCATTCAGTAAGTGGTAACTTGGTCATATGGTAAATTTTGTTTGGCTTTAGATTCATTTTAACAGTGCTCAGTAATTGAAGGCAATTATCTTTGTGTTCACATTATTTGATATAGTGGGTTTTCTTTGTTTCCATGTTCTAGCGGGATGTTAACGTCGATATGTTTTTATCTTTTTGAGTTTTTCTGACTGACTTTAAGACAGGGTTAATTTTGTCAGACAGTTTAGTTTAGTGTTAGTCTTTTGACAAAAAGGTGTTTGAATAGTTCCGTTGTTATTAGTTTTAGATTTAACTGATCAAAAAAGTACAACAACTTCACTCACTAAAACGTCATTCGCTGAAAACCTTGTTAATGCTAATCACAATATGCAGTATAAATAAATCCAATATTTTATTCGCCACTACGTATAATGTTTTGGTTCGGTCTGTTATGTTCATATTTTCCACTGCTTAAAATTAGCACTGGATTTGAGTTTTCCACTCAGAAGTAGCACCAAAGTCTGTGCATACAGACATTGTCATTAAGGGAAACGACTCAGTGCCAGATCATGGGCGTTGGCTGAACTCTTAATCATCTGGGGATGAGCCCAGATTCTCCATCAAAAAACTTTTCAAAATGTACTTCTAGATAGACTGTTTCCATGCATTTATTTCGTGGATGTGAGGGCTAATTGCTAAAAAAAAAAAATAGAAAATTGGACAAAGTTGGATTTATCATAAAACTTGCCTCGGTGCATACGGGGCAGAGCCCCGCCCCTACCTCGGCTACTCAGACCACATCTCAGTTATGGTAAATCCCAGCGTGCAGACCGCTCGTCAAATGCTCCAAAGCGGTTTTGAAGCAGGTGAAAACCTGGCCGGCAGGAGCCATCTCTACATAAAACAACACACTAACCACATGAGACGACACAGAACTAAATAATATCTACACACTTTAATTATGACAAATGACAAATGATGACAGAAATGCGTGTGATTAAGCTAACACATTTATATGACATATAAAACGTACATTTTTTTAGTTTGAAAATTTTTGGTGACTTTTTTAACGCGAGTACGTAGTACGGAAATTGAGCTATCCGTGTCCCAGTGTGTAGTGAACCAGGTCCTTAAAAGTGCCCCAACTCCTGTACAGCTTATACTGATTCACTACTGACTGAACTAGGGAGCTGGTTGAGACACACCCACAGTCTGTGGTTGTTTGGGAGTGTAGTCGATGGCGGCCATGTTTGTAGGCCGCGGTGTGTTCTGGGAAACAGAGTTTATTGACGATTCCGTTGACCTGACAGTGACATTTCTCGCACATTTATTAATCAAATTTTGAAAAATGACATAGGCTTGAGATCATTGCAAGGCAAACTCAGAGCACAACTTAGTGTGGAGTGTGTGGGGTTGATTTGGTCCAGGCGTGTGTAAACATTCAGATGAACAGGAATGTGATTTTGGCTGTGGGGGATGGGAAATGTCGTAATGTCGTGATGGATTCCGGGAATCAGTTCATCAGTTCAGCACTGACACGACAACAACATATACATGTGATAAATGTACTTTCATTTCATCCGTGAGTAGGATTACTTCAGTCATGCTAGTTGTAGCTAGTATTATATTAGCCTAACAAGACAGTTAATACAAGCAGTGTTTTGTTCCCCAGCTGTAGATCAGAGAACAAAAGGTCATTGAGAAAAAAAATTATTAACAATGTAACTATTTTAAGAGTGATTATTGCAGTACTCAAGAAAACTCATAACCAAATGTTATGTTGTCAAATGTGCTTGCAGTGTTCCTGAATTCTGAATTCTACATCAGTTATGAAGAGTCTGTACTTACTCCTTTTTCTCACAGGTAAAGGAAATGTGTGTGTGTGTGTGTGTGTGTGTGTGTGTGTGTGTGTAAAAGGTTCATTAACTGCAATGTCTGAATTGCAAACTCAGGCCATCTATCTAGAGACATTAATGTAATATATGAGGCCTCATAGAAAACCATGGAAAATAACACTACTGACAATATTTAGATGAAGCTTTTATCCAAGGAGGCTTACAATTCAGACAGGATACAACTGGAAAGTTGAGGAGTGATGAGCTTGCACAGGGGCCCAACAGAGGCAGCTTATTGATGCTGAGACGTGAACTCACAGCCTTCTGATCTGTAGTCTTATCCACTGAGCTACCATTGCCCTGACATCACCATAGGTAGAGAGTTGCAGTTGTAGGTTTTTTTTTTAGACACTAGACCTCCACTATATGGCCAAACGTATGTGCAAACCTGATCATTACACTCATATGTGCTTGCTGATTTCGTAGTTTCCTTTGCTGTTATAACAAGCTCCACTCTTCTGGGAAGGCTTTCCACTAGATTTTGGAGCGTGGCTGTGGGGATTTGTGTTCGTTCAGCTACAAGAGCGTTAGTGTGGTCAGGCACTCATGTTGGGTGAGGAGGCCTGGGGTGCAGTTGGTTCCCAAAGGTGTTCCATGGGGTTGAGGTAAGGACTCTGTGCAGGACACTCGAGTTCTTCCACTCCAACCTTGGCAAACAAAACATGCCTTATGGGTTGCTGCTTTGTGCACTCCGACATGGTCATACTGGAGCAGGTTTGCGCCTTTTAGTTCCAGTGAAGGGAAATGTTAATATTACAGCATCCAGAGACATTGTAGACAACTCTATGTTTCAGATTTTGTGGTAAAAGGGGAAGACCCACATATGGATGTGATGGTCAGGTGTCCACATACTTTTGGTAATATAGTGTATTTATTAGACAAGCAAAAGAAATATAAGGGGAAAAAAATTACTTTTACACTGAAAATAAAGTGATAGTTCTTCAGAGGAAACCCCTTCCACATACCTAACACTGAATTTAACCTTTAAAACTCTCCTCCACAGGTTTTTTCCCCCTTGTCCTGTCTGTCTCCCGTAAATACTATTTTATCCAGCAGGGGAGAAATTGGAAGGATGCTCAGGCTTACTGCCAGGCCACATACACCGACTTGGCTATTGTTGAAGATAATGACGACATGATCAAACTTCAGAGTGAAACTCAGAAACAACAACTGAATACCAGTGCTTGGATTGGACTATACAATGACATCAACAGCTGGCGTTGGTCCTTTGGAAATGAGCCACTAGGAAGCATGAGAAAATGGGCGGATGGAGAGCCAAACAACAGTGGTGGACATCAAGAGTGTGTTGCGATACAGCCATGGGGTTGGACTGATAAGCAGTGTACCTCCAAATTCCCCTTTGTGTGCATTGATGGTGAGGAACAATATATGGTTTACATTGTTATTTTAGCAGCATTATATGTCTTAATAAAGGTTTCTAGACTGTATCCTCTCAAAGTTCCCATAGGGATGTATTCAGAGTTGAGTTTAAGCATGAAGTGATTTAATACTGAAATTGTAAACATCGGTATTCAGGACACTGAAACAACTACAGACTTAAGCAAGTTACATAAGAGTTACGCACGCAGGATGGGTTTTTCTAAAACAGAGGCGTGTCTCAGTTATGTGAGAACTTGCGTGCATTGCACTTGCATGATATCGGCTTGAGCAAAGAGCAACAAAAGTCCAGAGCATTAATCGTTTAATAATATCATCTATTTTATCCATTTAAAGTCCACAGAGGTTTTTCTTTTTTCCACACGGAGGCCGTCAGAGGAGATGCATCTTAATCAGAGACATTGCTTATCCTAGAGAGATTTAAATTGTAGTGCACTCTTTCTTTACATTGAGAGTACATTGAATTAAAGTACCGATTCATTTTCATGATCTTCGTTTAAAAATAAAATACAGATAAATAGGATGTGCTGGATCCGTTGCTATTTAATAAGCTGTTGAAGAGCGAGGGTGGAATCTGTGTTGTTAAAGGAAACCAAACGACTGGTGTGATAATTACAACTAATAATAATAATTAGATTTATTTCAGTGTTTGCCATCTTCACACACATATTGTATAACATCATATTAATCTTTTACGTCATTATTTTTATTTTTAAATTGTCTCTTGATTTTATGTGACATCGTATTACATTTGACACCAAAGGAAAAAAAAAAACCTCTTTCCTTCGTCAGTCTGCATTTTCTATCCCTGAACAAGTTAAGTGCTTTCTGAAAGCAGTTAATAAATACACCTCGGATACTTCTACTAAAAAAGAACATGCTAACGCCAGAAGTGTGAATTACAGGCAACAAATTTGGCAAATCTGAATGATGAGCCCAGAGAAACCACTTAAGTGGGTGCTTAGTCCATATTTAATAAAAGCATCTTCGCAGCATAAATATCGATGTAACTTTTGGGCTTACTTTGCCTCTGAACTCTGAATATGGCTCATTAAACTTAAATGTGATCTAAAGTGGCAGATTTTACAGCATATTTACCTTAAAGGGGACAACCAACAATAAGTGGCAGTGGTAGCTCGGTGGTTAAGGTGTTGGAGTACTGCTCAGAAGGTCATGAGTTCAAACCCCAGCACTGCCCATCTACCACTGTTGGGCCCTTGAGCGAGGTCCTTGACTGCTCAGATGTATGAATATAAGTCACTCTGGATAAAAGCATCTGCCAAATGCTGTAAATGTAATATTGGTGTTTTAGCATTATCCATTAACCTGTTTACCTTTCTCGTGTATGAGACAATACAATTAACTTAAGTGTGGTTATTATGTGTTTTCAATTTTCACAGACAGCAGTAACACTGAGAGGTACATTAACATCTCTGTTAATATGACATGGTTTGAAGCTCAGAGTTACTGTAGAACGCATCACATAGACCTGGCCAGCACAACAAATGCAGAAGAATACTCAATTATGCGGGGATTTTTCCCTGATCAAAGTTGGATCGGTCTGTTCAGAGACTCCTGGAAGTGGATCGATAAAACCAACTTCTCTACCGTCAAGTGGATGGATGACAAACCTGATAACAAACTGTGGAATGAAAATTGTGGCTATTTAAATAAAAGTCAGGCTGGTGATGCAAAGTGCTCAGACATAAAGCCTTTCTTCTGTTACGCAAGTGAGTTCAAGTTTTATTCAGTCTCGTATTTATATAGATTTAAACTTCTGTTATACGGTAAGTTGAAGTGTTTGTTCATGTTTGTGCTCGTATGTGCCTTTGCATTTCTACATCCAGGAATCACCGGACAAAAGCAAATTGTAAGGGTGAAGATCCAAACTAATCAGGATGTAAAGGATACTGACGTTAAGGCGGCCATCTTGGATCAGGTGGGTCTCTTTCTCAACAAGACCTCACTTATATTTCCCCTTCTCGTTACCGCAGCCGTCAAGCTCCTGAGTCCTCGTCCAGCTCTGACGCATACACGGGAGATTAGCGTCTCTACCCTGCATTATTTAGTAATAAAAGACTTATTCTGTTCCTCAGATCAAGCAGAAGCTGAAGGATCATGGAATGGCAGAGAACATCACCGTGAAATGGAGAGAGCAACCCGATGGAACGGTGTTTCATAAAGAGAACAGAAATAAAGTTAGAGCAGGGAAGTGCGACATTTAACCTTTATTCGTTTAGCGGACGCTTTTATCCTCAGCGACGAGGAAATACAAGCAAAGCGACACATCAAGCAGAGAACAATACAAGTAGCGCTACAGTACACGATTTATAATCGAGTTCTAGAGGAGCAAAGTGCGCAGAGTAGAGGTGTAAGAGTAATTCTATTTATTTATTTATTTCAATAATGTGGGGGTTGGCATTTTAGGGGTTAGTTAAGAGCTGTTTTTAAACCCTCAAGTCTTTATTATTTTATTATTTTCCTGAGATTCTGAATAATTTCAGACTGCCTCAGTTTTAAGCTGATAACTGAATAGCATTAGAATAGGCCTATGATGGGTAATCTCCTCCTAGACACATAGGAGGTAAACTACATCGTTATACATAGTGGTTACACCAGTATACATACTGCATCGTCATAATGGAGAATCGAAACCATTCAGCACTTTAAACATCATGAGCAGGGCTGTGAAATAGTTTTATCTCTGACTTTCTTTCCCTGGCTGCTGTGTTCTGAACAGACACGCAGAGAAGTAGAAGTAGAAACAGAAAACCCCCACATTTCACTGGAAGGTCTGTCAGACCGCTGGTTATTCCTACGACTACAAGATAAATGCTAAATCTATAAGTGAAACGTAATTATATATCATTAGCACAATGTCAGTGTACCGAGTGGCAAAATACACAGTGCATTCTAACCATACTTATTTATCGTCTTTCTTTCTTTCTTTCATTCACTCATGGAATTATTTTAAATTGAGTCACTCGTTGCCAAGCCATTGCCCACAGTGATGGTCATGAAAATACCCCCCCCCCCCCCCCCAAAAAAAAAAAAACACATTTCCACACTGACATATGCAAATGCCTTGATTTTATGCTTTATTTCTCTGGTTGATCCTTGAGATTCATGTAGACATTTATGTAGGTTATTTGGATTATTAGCATTATTTCACATGAGTTGTTCTTCCGTCTATACTAGTGAATCCTGCATGCAAATCCTTAGTTATCATTCATTTTAAACAACTCTTAAGCAAATATATACACTGGATAAAGTAAGATTAAAAAACAAAAAAAAAACACATTCATAATCTTTAACTATGCTTTGCTTTGAGTGTTGTCTGTGTATAGTCTTGTAAGTGTGTGTGTGTGTGTGTGTGCGTGTGTGTGTGTATATACTGTGTAAGTTTTACAAAAAACGTGTATGATTTATGTTTATATGGTTTAGTAACCTACATAAATAAAAATATACTATTTACTCTGTTGTACCGTGTCACTGTGTGTCGTGAACTGTCCGTTTTCCTTCAGTTCCAACCAGTGCATGTACACAAATAGAATTTTTATCTCAAACACAAACACACATTATAGGTGAATAATCCATACATAGTGCTGTTGTATTCTGTTTTTGTGTATATTACATACTAAATGTTCTTAGACCTTCTACAAGATGAACTACAGCATAAAACAAAGGCAACCATTTATTTATTTTGTGAAAAATGAGTCTTGTGGGGGGAAAAAATGCAGCAATAACTGCAACCGAACGCTTCGGATAAACGGAGATCAGTCTTTCGCTTACTTCTAGGAGTTTCCGAAACAAAATTTTGGTGCCAGCTAACGTGTCCAGGAATAATAAAGTTCACTGGGGAACCTGGAATAAAATCTGGCCTCATCTCATTTCAGAGTTTATTTAGCACTGCAAAGTATATGAGTAGTATACGACTATGCATAGTACATGCAATTGTAGTGGCGGGGGCGTGGTCGAGCGTCAGCTGTGGATTGACAGGAGGCGGGTCAAATCGGCAGGTAATGTTGATTCTCACCTGTGTTGGATTAGCTCGAGTTTACTTGTGTGTGTCTGTTGGTGCTTTCAGTGCCTCCCGTAATGAGCAAGAGTGAGAGAGAGAGAGCGCCAACCAGCACAGTCGTGTGTGTGTGTGTGTGTGTGTGTGTGTGTGTGTGTGTTGTTGAATGAGTCTGCTGACAAGTGAAAGTAAAAATAGAGCAAATAAAACCCATTTGAGTTGTAATCAGCCTGCCTGTAAAGCCTTTGTAAAGTCAGTCCCAAATATCTTTGTAACCCTTCCCAGACTGATGTATTTCAATCACCTTCTTCCTGGAATTTCTTTAAACATTAGCATAGTGTGTTACTGGGTAAGATCTTTTAACCAACTTCATGCTGTTGAAAAAGTTCTATGTAAGTGTAGATGTGATTGAACAGGGTTTGCAGTAATCACACCTGGTTGTGTCTCGTCCAGCTGAACCCCGTTATATAAATGCAGTTTCATAGAGTTGGGGAATTAGTAACTACAGGGGCAAGTACATTTTGGGAACAGGTGTGTGTGATTAGTTCTCAGGAGAAGGTCATATGTCTGTGTGTTCCATTGAGAGTTGTAGTCATCAGCCATGTTTGTAGTTTGCGGTGCTTTCTGGGAAATGGTGTCTCTAGTTTGTGGTGACGTGACAATCCCTATATTTGTAAGCTGTTCTTTGTGACAGAGGTTTTCACCTTTAATCAGCTAGCTTTCTTGCACTTGAATCCATTTTGGTTAAATTAAACAGATTCTATTATTGATGACATGATCATAAATATTGTTGAATTTTATGTAAGTAAGCCATGCAAAAAGGTAAACATGATTTTTTGTTGTGTGTGTGTTACCTGATGAACACCACTGTGATAAAGCTGGTCTAAGCTGGAACTGCACCACAGGAGGCAGCCAATCACAACAAAGTTCTCAACCAATGCTACTCCTGAAAAAGACTAAGCCAGTTGTGAGGTTGAGTCCCCAGTCTCAGACTCATTCCCAAAGCCAGTGGAATGGCATATAAATTATTATTATAACTCTTATAGACTCGGCCAAGAGGGCACTTATATAGTCTGGGCATAATGGCAGGATCTCCAGCCCCGCCGCCTTCACCCTCCACTATTTCTGTCCATGGTTCTGACCAGGTGCCTTTATCAACACTCCTTTTCAATGTGTGTCAAAACACTGGGCTTTTACACTCTTACACTTTTACACTTCAAGTGTTCTGTGAAAAATGAAGGGTATTTCCTCACCTGCTTTCAGTTCAAAAGCCCACTGAGAGAAAACTGATGACATTTGCTAGAATGTAGGATATGTTGAGGTATTCTTGTGAATATGACAGGTATGAAATTACAAGCCAGTGTGCTTTCATCTCTCCCACGAGAGCAATGAATTAAGCATGGACCTGATCCGATGGGTCAAATGAGGGCTTAAAGAGCGCTTTAAAGAGGATCGACCGTGAATCGTATCTAAACAGAATTTGTTAGCCAAATGAGGCATTTGCTTTGGTGTTTTGAGTAAATGCTTTGCATGGACACCTCCCTGCAGTGCATCATATCTCAGAACACATGCAAGATTTTAGAGATGTTTTCACAAAATCAGATACTGTGATGAGAAAAGTAAATAATGTCATAGTGTAATATTGTGATTGCACACTGCAGAATGTTTTCTGCGCAGTAAGCTAGTCAGGACATTATAAGGATTATCTGGCATTCAAATAGCCATGAAACATTTCTAGAAGAAAATGGATCTGAAACATTAATCAAGCATTATATATTATATCTGTATATTATATGACAGTATTATAGTTTTTAATCCCCGTCCATAGGGGATGAATGAAATAGCAGTTCTAAAAATTATAAATTATTTATTTTAATTGTATTTTTAACCTAAAAGCAATAATCAGTTTGATGTTTTGAACTTCGATCTTTATTTGGATGGATGTCATTTATAAATGATTTCGACCCATTATTGGTGCACTTTTTCCAGTTCGTAATGCTAGTCAAAACTGTTTTATTACATTTAAGATAACCAGATAATCTCACCTTAAAAGCCGAATCGAATAATACTTTCATTGTTCTTAACAGTGCCATGGGTAGGCAGCAGCTTCTTTCTTACTGTGGGGTGGTGTGCTAGGGTGACCACACTTCAAGTGCCCCCCGATCATATAACTTGGAAATATGACAAATATTTTAAAGGTCTAGTCATTTTCTTAATCAGTTGGTGCCCCCCACTGGCTGGTGCCCCCCATATATGAATAATCCAGCCTTGCATAAGGGAGACATTTTTTAAAAACGTTTTGCATGAAACATAGAACTAAAATTTTCCCCTAAAGATATAACCTTCAGTTGCATGTTAATAAATTCCTTGCTTGTCT
>NC_071267.1:27704886-27824886 GCF_023375685.1 Ictalurus furcatus | reverse complement strand
GCTAGCCCAATTGTGGACACGATTTAGCCTACATCGTCATTTTTTCCGAAATGATTTACTGCCAAAATACAACATTACCATAACAACCACGCCTCTGAGTTAGCAAAGTTACTAGTTAGCTGGCTTAGCATGCAGCTCACTACACCATCATACTCTAAATATTTGTAAGTATATCAGATGTGGATGTTATTTACTTAACCACTTAAACATCAGACACGATGTTTTAGCAAAAATATGTTTTAGCTACTTTCTCATGAAAAGAGTTGGCAAGACTGCAAAATGCTAATGTCATCATTCATGCTAAAATATCCCAATGCTACATGATATTCCTGTTCCACAAAACATTCGCTACCAATTCAGAACGTTCCTCCTCCATGCCTACTGTACGCTTTTCCAAATCCACTTACAGGAACTCGAAGGGGAAGGTTTAGCCAAAAAAAACCCTGAGATGTTTGGTGCTAATGGAGCTTATCTAGCTTAATCCAGCATCGTGTTTGGCATCAAACGTTCAGATTATCACACACGTTTATTTCCTGTTCATTTTTGGCTGAACTGACATTTTAAAGAACTCAAAAAAAGTCCCAGAAACAAGAAAGAGGCCTAAGAACAGCGCCGTCAGTTCTTTATAATGTCCTATAGAGGGCATGAGAAGCTTAGCTGAGCACACACACACACACACACACACACACACACACAGTACTGGAGGACATTTCTCCTATATTTTTGTACATTTTTCCAAATCCATTGATAATCAAAGCAAACAGGAACCTGACATCAGGTTCATCAAGCCAAGGCATGTTTGGTCCGTGGCTCATTTTGCCCCAATGCTACAAGGCTAACGTAGCTAATAAATCAAATTTAGCATTGTGTCTAAATTATCACACACATGGCTATTTCGAGTTTTGTTCTGTTACTTTAAAAGACAAGAAATAAAAGTTTGAGGATCGTAAATACATGTAATTACATAATTACAAATGATCCTTCAGTCCTTTAAAACATCATGATGCTGTTGTTCCAGACAGTAGCCAGCTTATTCTTGTAGTTCATAATTATTTTTCTCAGTTGCCTAGCAACAGTGTTACAGGAAATGGTATGAATATACTCAAAGATCGTTATACTGTACATACAGCCTTCATAGAAAGTGCTTTCTATATTTTATAATGTACGAGTATTAGCGTAAAGAAAAAAAGTGAGGTTGATCAGGTCAAGTCGTTTTGGTCATGTTAAGGTAGTCAAAAATGAATAAATAAATACATAAATTGGTTGAAGCAAGAATGAGTTTCATAATTACGGCGCCTTCAGTTCTTCAGAATGTCCTACACAGGCCAACGAGAAGTTTAGCACACCTGAGGGACGTTTCTACTCCTTCTCCATAACTTTTGTTCGGTTTGTCAAATCTGCAGTGAAAATAAAGGTTCTTCAGTGGTTCTTTACAACACCATAGGTTCTGCTAAGAACCTTCTTCTTGTCAAGAAAAGAACATTTTTCATTGTATAGGGTTCTTGAGTTGAGCTGTTTGGTTCTTTGGAGATTAAAGAAGTTCTTTAGGTTTCGTTACAGGTTGTTCAGAGCAGTGTATTGCTTATTCAAGGTATCGTCCCTTAACAGGTTAATGTGAACCCTATAAGGTTCTTTGTGGGACTGGAAAAGGTTCTCATTGCATCACTTTGGTTCCTTAAAGCACTAACTAAGGGTTTTTTTGTTTTTAAAAAAGAAAAAAACATTCTTTAAAGCACCAGTCAGTGGATGGTTCTCTGAAGAACTTTAGAGTAAAAGGTTCTTTGTGCAACTTTAAAGCCTTCCTTTATGGCATCAGGCTGGAAAAAAGAACCTTTTTGGTTCTAACTGGAACCTTTAACTTTTACGAGTGTACGGGAACTTTAAGGGGATGGTTTAGCTAAATTCAGCCTTCCACATCTACCTTAAATGAAGTCGGTGAGATGTTCGGTGTGTTCTGCACTCCACCGATGTGGCTCATGTTGCTAAGAAGTGACGTTTTGTATCACATGTTCCTAAATTCCCACACGTACAGTTCGGTTATTTAGATTCATGTGTAAATTGTCATGTTAAGGTTTTTAAAATTTTATTTAAAGTGGCAGAAATGACAAGGAGGCCTGATTACATGTCCGTCAGTTCTTCAGAATGTCCTACAGAGGGCATGAGAAGCTTAGCTCGGAAGTTTATAGCTTAGACTACACACACACACATACACACACACACACACACACACACACACCTGAAACCCAAGAGACTGTCGTCTAAAGCGGGCCACTTGCAATCAGAAAGCCCCTCCATTTAATTACAACAGACAGGAAATGGGGTGCTGAGTGGCGCGCGCGGCGATAAGCGCGCGTGCGCCTGGAGGAGATGACAGGCACGCCGAAATTCGATCGGCCGCTTAACAAAGAGCCGACTTATCACAAACTTCACCAAAATACCGCCCGCTCTGGCTGGACGCATGACCATCTGATCATCAAGCCTTCCTCATAATTAATATATTTATCAAATTAATTACTGCGGGAACAAAAAAAAAGCCTCCTCCAACTTTTTTCCCCGCCGCCGTCCAAAACAGTGGCTAAATTCATGGGCGGTTGGCTCGGCTTTCTGCTATAATAACGGCGCTGTCAGTTTAATGGCGGCCGCGAGAGCTCCAGCCCTCTGCGGCCATGACAGACAAATTGCTCCCCCTGTGCAAAGAAATGATATGAGGAGGGGAATTTCAGAGGGAAGAAAAGAAATATGTCGTTGTTTGGTGACAACCTCAATTGCGCCGTTGTCTCACCGAGAACTCTGGACCAAACATGAAAGAAGATCTTTCTTTTTTTCCCCCCAGATTTTTTCCTCTCTCGCTGTTTCTGTGGTGTTATTACTCAAAGCTTGTCTGATTTCCACACTAAAATTGTGAAAATACGCTTTTTTTTGTATTTAAGTTATTCCGTCCACGCTGAAAAGACTCCTGTATTAAACCCCCGGTGACTGAGCGAGTGGTTAAATAGAGGAATAAATCAAAAGTTTGGATAGAGATATCAAACTAAATATTAATATACTGTATATCATTAGCTAAGTAGCTACATACTAGAAACTATTCAAGTAGCTAGATAAACAAATGAATGACTTCATTGATCCAGACTAGCAGCTTCACGATCATGTCACATTAATATATATATATATATATATATATATATATATATATATATATATATATATATATATATATTAACAGCAGCAAACGTTTTGCATTTTAACACTTTATCCATCCATCCATCTTCTATACCACTTATCCTTCCTTCAGGGTCACGGGGGAACCTGGAGCCTATCCCAGGGAGCATGGGGCACAAGGCGGGGTACACCCTGGACAGGGTGCCAATCCATCGCAGGGCACAATCATACACACTCACACACCCATTCATACACTACGGACACTTTAGACACGCCGATCAGCCTACCATGCATGTCTTTGGACTGGGGGAGGAGACCGGAGTACCCGGAGGAAACCCCCGCAGCACGGGGAGAACATGCAAACTCCGCACACACAGGGCCACGGTGGGAATCGAACCCCCGACCCTGGCGGTGTGAGGCGAACATGCTAACCGCTAACGTTACAATAACCAAACAACATACAAATATTTGGAAGCGGTGTTCATAGAGCTACGTAACACACACGTACTGTAAACCATCCATGACACATTTTATAATCATTCGTAAAAGTTTATAGAAACGTATTTGTACTGGGGTAAACTGGTGTAAAGATTGTGCTAACACTATGTTCGGGGTGTCCATAGATATACACGACACCTACATAAGCCCTTCATCACAACTGACGGAACCTACATAGAAATGAATAAGGGGCTTCTATATTCTAACAGGCTTCAGCTGTCATAAACACTGCATCAACACTACTTAAGGTGCTGTTCATAGAGCTTCCGGACACCTACGTAAGCCCTTCATAACAACCGATATAAACCTACATACCTAAACAATTATAAAAGCGCATTCTAAGAGCGGTTGATGGCATAAAGTCTGCATCAACATTACTTAAAAGGTTGTCCATAGAGCGACATGAGACTATAACTATTCATAAGCCAGAAATAGCACAGCAGTTAGAATAACTGTCTGAAATGCTTATAGAGCTGTAATTAACATCTTATGCACATCCTGTTGTCTCATGCACACTGTCTATAAGTTATATTACAACAATCCTTATGATATTTGATGTGTGCTAGTATAAGCGTTTATAATGTTTATGTAGATGTGATGAGGGGCTTATGAAGGGCAAATGTCATGTAGCCTTATGAACATTACCCTTAAGTAGTGATGAGGGGCTTATGAAGGGCAAATGCCATGTAGCCTTATGAACATTACCCTTAAGTAATGATGAGGGGCTTATGAAGGGCAAATGTCATGTAGCCTTATGTACATTACCCTTAAGTAGTGTTACCACAGTCTTTATGAGCGATGATGCTTGTTAGCCTTTATAAATGTTAGCCTATGTAGTTGTTATGAAGTGCTTATGCAGATGTCATGTAGCCATATGAACATCGCCTTTACATAATGTTAGCACAGTCTGTGTGATAACGTCTTAATAGCGTGTATGTAGTTTTAATGTCAGTATAATTAAAGTGTTTGTGTTGGTGCCATGTCGCTCTATAAACAGTGTCCTTTGCGTTAGCTGTCTTTATGACAGTTAATACATTATGATAAACTTATGACACCTGAGAATAAGCCTTCGTAATGCTTACATATGTAGTTGTAATGAAGGGATTATGCTGATGTCATCATTTTATTACCACAGTATCTATGACATTTGATTCCTGTTAGAATAAGCCTATGTAGGCGTATGTCAGTTGTCATGAAGAGCTTATGTAGGTGTCATGCAGCCTTATGATCTCAGCCTTTTGGTGGTGTTACCACAGTCTTGATGCTTGTTAGAATCAGTATTTATGAGTAAATGCTCTTGTACATTTACACCAGTTATCATGAAGGGCATTCACAGAGATACAGGACACCTACATAAGCCCTATGTGACACATGACATTTTAATAAAATCTTATTTTAACAGGATTTAACAGGATGGTATAATTAACTAAACGCACCTGTTTGAATAAGCCTATGTAGTTGACATTGAGGGCTTATGATGGTGTCATGTAGCCTTATGAACACTGCCTTTAAATAAAGTGTTAAATAAAGTTGTACTGGTTTAAAATGACACATTTATGGGCGATTGAGTGAAAGGTTGCTCGCTGACCGGCGCTGCCCTTTACACTCGGCTCTCTGGTTCCCCGTGTGCTTTAACATGTGTCCCTGAGAGCTACATGCCCTCTAACGAGTGCCTTTTGTGGCCAGGGTGAATGAAACGGGGCCGCTGAATGCCTCACTCTTGTCCTGCTGCCGACGAGGACATGCCTCGAGGCCCAGAGCAGAAAAAAAAGCAGGATAGAGGGATGGAGAGATGGCGTTGGAGTGCTGGGTAGGGGGGAGACACGTCTCGCTTCCCTGCTTCTTGACAAGACGTCCATTCATACGCTGCTTTCTTTACTCAACTCGCCTTCTCTTGCTTGCTCTTTGTTTCTTGAACCCTCTCTCTCTCACTCTCTCTCTCACTCTTTTTTTTCTTTCTTCCTTGGCCAGATTCTTTGGCCTTTAATCTCGGAGAATGTCCGAGGCACCTGAGCTACTTAACCGCCCAGGTCAGACACGCTACACGGGAGTCGGACACGACCGAGGGGAAAAGATTTGAACAAAAGAGAGCGAACCTGACCCCAGGTCGAGAACAAGCCGACTTCCTTCGCTCCTCCTCCACAACAATGGCCTACACGAAGACTTTCTCTGCTATCTGTGTGCCACTGAAGTGGGCAGCAATTTCTTCCTCCTTAACAGCACTCAGGGAACGGGCTCTATTTAGACACCAGACGTTCCCAGGGCTGTCACGGATTTGTAAAACCTGACTCTGAATGCCAAGATTGAATCCCAAACCAAACGAGCCGCTTTTATCCGCCTGGGTAGCGCAGTGTAAGTTATAGTGATCGTTTCCTCTTTAAAGGAGGGGGGTGGAATTGAAACGTTACTCCATTACCCCAGTGCACCTGCTAGCATAACCCTCCCCATCCCACCCCCCCACCCCAGCTCTCTCTCTCTCGCGCGCTCTCTCTCTCTCTCTTTCTGTTTTCCCTTCCAGGTCACACAGGGGTCAAAGTTATTCATGATCACTGCGTCTGGTTCCCAGCTGCTCCTGGTTGACCCCGTGATTAACACTGACTGATTGCGCTTCATTTTCACATTGTGTTTACACGCAGAGTAGCGCGTTTAGTGTCAATACTCAGACTTTACAAAAGGGTAAATTAGTCTAAACACACTGTGGGGAAAAAAGCACTGCGTCATCCAGAGATGAATAAGCAATAACTATTAAGTATTTACTATACAGTGGGATCTCATGACAGAAAGAGAACCTGGATTCTGATTGAAAACCTAGCAGCAAAAGACACGGTGTGTAGAAATTCTGCTTAGTTTGATCTCGTATTTAAATAATAATGTTAAAAAAAAAGAACTTATTTAAATAGCGCTTTCGTTTTGGGTCTAACGTGCTTTATGAATAAAATATGGAGAAAAAACATAAAATAGTTTTCCATTATGTTCATTTAACAACAATGTATGATGTCAATTACGTTGGATTAAAAATATACTAAAATATAATGTATGCTTAGTAATAAAATAAAACCTAGTAATCCATGTAGGATTATTTATTTTACTGCAGGATCTGGACTGTTCTGTTTGTCTGAATATATTTGATTTTCTTTCCTTCTTTCTTTCCTTAGCTATTTTTCTCTCTTTGTTACTCATGATTATTTTTAGAATTTCACCGTAATTTGTATATTAGTTCTATTTTCCGCGATAAATAAAGTTACTGTATTTTTTTCTTCCTAATTCGTGTCAACACTTAAATACCGTAGGATCAGTTCCAGGATTCGTGCTCTTTATGTTATCTGTGTTGTCTTGTTCTCTCATTTCATGTCTACCAGCACTATATTTTAATAGCTTTCAATCATAAATAATCATAAATGTCCTGATTCGTAACAATATGAAATATTAATAAAAATGTCAACACTGCATGCGCCGTTTAAAAGTTGTTACCACCTGTTTGGTTTATGTATTTAATTGTATTTGACATATTACACGTTCAATTCACTATTCTATATAAATTATAAATAAAGGTCACATGACTTGATTTCTTGGCTGTAATTTGTCTTCGCTCAAGTGATCAAACTGCAGACGCTGCAACCTCCCTTAGCAGAATTAATAAGAGTAAAAAACAAACAAACAAACAAAAACCTAGATTTGAAAAGAAATGAGCTATTAGGGTGATGTATAACATAAAAAGATGTGTGTCTCCACCCTGTCTAGGGTGTACCCCGCCTTGTGCCCGATGCTCCCTGGGTTTGGCTCCAGGTTCCCCGCGACCCTGAAGAAGGAGTAAGCGGTAGAAGATGGATGGATGGATGGATGTGTGTCTCCATTTCTGGGTTATTATTTTGCATAATAAAAATATTAAGTACTTTCAGTCCATACGCTAATCCTGTACAAATCCTGTTTAATAACAGCCATATACTATATAATCCATACAGTAATAGTCTATAGTGTAATACAGTATAGTACAGAGTAGTGTAGTATAGTATAGGGTACTGTAGTGTAGTATAGTATAGTGTAGTGTAGTGTATTATAGTACAGTGTAGTATAGTACTGTAGTGTAGTACTATAGTATAGTATAGTATAGTATAGGGTACTGTAGTGTAGTGAAGTGTAGTGTAGTATAGTGTATTATAGTACAGTGTAGTGTAGTATAGTATAGGGTAGTATAGTGTAGTATAGTATAGGGTAGTATAGTGTAGTGAAGTATAGTGTAGTATAGTGTAGTATAGTACAGTGTAGTGTAGTATAGTATAGTGTATTATAGTACAGTGTAGTGTAGTATAGTATAGTGTATTATAGTACAGTGTAGTGTAGTATAGTATAGGGTAGTATAGTGTAGTGAAGTGTAGTGTAGTGTAGTATAGTATAGTATAGTGTAGTATAGTGTATTATAGCACAGTGTAGTGTAGTATAGTGTAGTGTAGTGTAGTGTAGTATAGTATAGTATGGTATAGTATAGTATAGTGTATTATAGTACAGTGTAGTGTAGTATAGTATAGTATAGTATAGTGTATTATAGTACAGTGTAGTGTAGTATAGTACAGTGTAGTATAGTGTATTATAGTACAGTGTAGTGTAGTATAGTATAGTATAGTGTATTATAGTACAGTGTAGTATAGTATAGTATAGTATAGTATAGTGTATTATAGTACAGTGTAGTGTAGTATAGTACAGTGTAGTATAGTGTATTATAGTACAGTGTAGTGTAGTATAGTATAGTATAGTGTAGTATAGTGTATTATAGCACAGTGTAGTGTAGTATAGTATAGGGTAGTATAGTGTAGTGTAGTGTAGTATAGTATAGTATAGTATAGTATAGTATAGTATAGTGTATTATAGTACAGTGTAGTATAGTATAGTATAGTATAGTATAGTGTATTATAGTACAGTGTAGTGTAGTATAGTATAGGGTAGTATAGTGTAGTGAATTATAGTACATTGTAGTGTAGTATAGTATAGGGTAGTATAGTGTAGTATAGTGTATTATAGTATAGTATAGTATAGTATGGTATAGTGTAGTATAGTGTATTATAGTACAGTGTAGTGTAGTATAGTATATTGTAGTATAGTGTAGTGAAGTGTAGTGTAGTATAGTATAGTATAGTATAGTGTATTATAGTACAGTGTAGTGTAGTATAGTACAGTGTAGTATAGTGTATTATAGTACAGTGTAGTGTAGTATAGTATAGGGTAGTATAGTGTAGTATAGTGTATTATAGTACAGTGTAGTGTAGTATAGTATAGGGTAGTATAGTGTAGTGAAGTGTAGTATAGTATAGTATAGTGTAGTATAGTGTATTATAGCACAGTGTAGTGTAGTATAGTATAGGGTAGTATAGTGTAGTGTAGTGTAGTGTAGTATAGTATAGTATAGTATAGTATAGTATAATGTATTATAGTACAGTGTAGTGTAGTATAGTATAGTATAGTATAGTGTATTATAGTACAGTGTAGTGTAGTATAGTATAGGGTAGTATAGTGTAGTGAATTAAAGTACAGTGTAGTGTAGTATAGTATAGGGTAGTATAGTGTAGTGAATTATAGTACAGTGTAGTGTAGTATAGTATAGGGTAGTATAGTGTAGTGAATTATAGTACATTGTAGTGTAGTATAGTATAGGGTAGTATAGTGTAGTGAATTATAGTACATTGTAGTGTAGTATAGTATAGGGTAGTATAGTGTAGTGAATTATAGTACATTGTAGTGTAGTATAGTATAGGGTAGTATAGTGTAGTATAGTGTATTATAGTATAGTATAGTATGGTATAGTATAGTATAGTATAGTGTATTATAGTACAGTGTAGTGTAGTATAGTATAGTATAGTATAATATAGTGTATTATAGTACAGTGTAGTGTAGTATAGTATAGGGTAGTATAGTGTAGTATAGTGTATTGTAGTATAGTATAGTATAGTATAGTATAGTATAGTATAGTGTATTATAGTACAGTGTAGTGTAGTATAGTATAGGGTAGTATAGTGTAGTGAATTATAGTACAGTGTAGTGTAGTATAGTATAGTATAGTATAGTGTATTATAGTACAGTGTAGTGTAGTATAGTATAGTATAGTATAGTGTATTATAGTACAGTGTAGTGTAGTATAGTATAGTATAGTATAGTGTATTATAGTACAGTGTAGTGTAGTATAGTATAGGGTAGTATAGTGTAGTGAATTATAGTACAGTGTAGTGTAGTATAGTATAGGGTAGTATAGTGTAGTGAATTATAGTACAGTGTAGTGTAGTATAGTATAGGGTAGTATAGTGTAGTATAGTGTATTATAGTATAGTATAGTATGGTATAGTATAGTATAGTGTATTATAGTACAGTGTAGTGTAGTATAGTATAGTATGGTATAGTATAGTGTAGTGTATTATAGTACAGTGTAGTGTAGTATAGTATAGTATAGTATAATATAGTGTATTATAGTACAGTGTAGTGTAGTATAGTATAGGGTAGTATAGTGTAGTATAGTGTATTATAGTACAGTGTAGTGTAGTATAGTATAGGGTAGTATAGTGTAGTGAAGTGTAGTGTAGTATAGTATAGTATAGTATAGTGTATTATAGTACAGTGTAGTGTAGTATAGTATAGTATAGTATAGTATAGTACTGTGCTAATATTATGTACAAAAAATTGTTAAAACACGTAAAAATTCTTCCTTTATATCCTGTAGATATAATATCCTATAATGAAATATTTAACACATATTACATTACATTATGTTTCTATGTTATGGGAAAATGCACTCTAATCTCACTATAATTTACAAATATTTCTGAAGTGGTCTTGAATGGTTTTATTGCTCATTTTTCCCCACATGAGAGTCATTTGTTTTCATCCTTTTGCTCGTAGTATTCTAAACCACGACTTGTTCAGTACATGCTGAACTATTCAGTGTTCAGGGTTGTAAAAATCATTTCCGAAAGCCTAATGGAGAAAATCAAGGACACTCCTACAAACGACTTCTGACAATGCCCTTACATCATTAAGAAAAAAAATAAGTAGCCCATGATTTGTAGAATTACAGAGCATCCATAATGCACTTTGGCACTATGTAGTGTGTAGGGATTAGGGAGTAGGGAACATTTCAGACTCCTTCAAACTATACGTGTCGTGTCACCTTTTAACCTCATTTTCTCCCAAGAGTCAAATTAGTGACAGGACACATATGATTCACTTCATTAGTGTAATAGGAGGGTGTGTGTGTGTGTGTGTGTGTGTGTGTGTGTGTGTGTGTGGAGCTCAGCTGCTCTTTGAGTGCCTCAGTCGGGCGTGAAATAGACGCAGCTGATTGGTGATCATTAAACCGATACTGTGGCAGTAATTAGGTGATAGATGGTGATCTATAGCACCCAGGAGACCCTGGAGGGAGCGACGTAGGGAGCGAAATGTAGTGAGTGAGAAGTAGGGGACGAGGCGTAAGGGCACAAGAACATTCCGAAGGGTCTTTTATTTTCCCTACGGCTTTGGTCTGGTTTTTGTTTCAGCACCTGTGTGATACATCTCAATATCAATGCCTTTTCTTTTTTTTCTTCACTGTACCCCTTCCTGTTTCTTTCCCCCCACCTTCTCCTCATTTCCTTCAGGCCTTAGTTATAATGTTATGGATTTAAAAATTATAATAAGGGTCTACAATTCCAGAATTCATGACATAAACAGGATATTTTTCCATTATATATGGAATAATCCATTCAGTCTGTTTTCTCTGTACAAATTTAAAGTGCATTTCCTTCCCTGCAGAACCCCCCCCACCCCCCCCCACCCCTCCCCCACCACCACCACCACCACACACACACACACACACAAAACAGAAACCATCACAGAAATTCTAATGGTTTACACTACAAATACCCTTACAAACCATTACCAAAAGGTTTCCATTACATAGTAGGGCGTATTAAGGGCGTAGGTGCTTAATGGTATCCACTAGACACAACATAAAAAGTTTTGTTTTGCTTAGTTTTGATGTTATTTCAGGTAAAGTGAAAGTTGCACATTGTTTGCACTGCACTTTAACAGAAATAAAAGATCTGCGTTGTGAAACGGTAAATTTTTCACGTAGATATGAGCTCGGCCTTGTAGGGCTAAAAATAAACAAATAACTGAAAAACCAAGATGGCCACCATCAGGACAGACTATATTAACTATCAAAAATCATCTATATCAAGATACTATCGAATAATGCCCTATAATGCAGTATATTAGTGTTTTAATGGATATTATGCTCAAAGCATCAGCTATTCCTTTGTACAATACGCTCTATAAGGAACATCTGAGTCTTTCTGAGATCAGATTATTAAAACTGGATGCAGTGTTGTTTTCCATAACGCCCTGAATAAGATTCCAGATTGTGTTCACTTCCCGGGTCACTGTGCTGAAATAGGGAGCTTGTTCGAGTGCTGTTTTCACTAGACGGGCTGATGGAACACGACCTCATCATGACATCCCAGAATGCACCACAGCACAAATAACAGCACTGAGATACTGTAAACCTCTGCTCTGTAATAAACACACCGCTGTCAGAGAGAGGGATGAGCGATTTAATGCTGACTGGGATTAATCAAAATGGAGTGGATGATGTGTGTGTGTGTGTGCGTGTGTGTGTGAATGTGTATGTGTGTGTGTGTGTGTGTGTGTGCACTGTGATTAACCTCTAGATGGCAACAGCAGCTGCAGTTTAGGGTTTAGCTCCTTCTCCAGTTTCAGATTCAAACTGTGAAGGTGCCAAAAAAAATGATCTTTTTCACCCGGTTGGATTTAAATAAGAGTTTACAGAAGATCTGATACGCAAGAATACTTTCACTACAGCGTCACGATTTGTACAGCGTAATGCTAAAAGCCAGTGCACTACACGGGACGGAATGTTTTAGTAATGAAGAGAGGAATATATATATATATATATATATATATATATATATATATATATATATATATATATATATATATATATATATATATATATATATTTAAGCTCTTTTAATTATAAACCACCACATTTACATCTAAATATGCATCAGATAATCATAATCAAGTGAATCTCAGGATCTCAGCAGGTCAGCGAGAACAAAGTGGACGTTCAAAACATCTCGATTTGCTCTAGAGTGAAAGAAAGCCTTTCGTTCGTCTTTTCAAGGATGGATATTGAAATTTTTTAAGGAACTAAAACGGACTATTTTTACACGTGTAATCGTGAGTCTAATGCTTTTGAAGTTAGCTAGCGGACAAAATATGCTAATTAGCTTGATTAGCTTGTATGCTAATTAGCTTGTACAGTAGCACTACTTGTATGGTTCTCCGCTTCATATATCGCTTTGCTCGTATTTCCTCATTTGGATAAAAGCTTCCGCTAAACGTATAAATGTTAAATGTAAATGTTAGCAATCTAGGTTAAATGTAGTTAGCTTAACTGCTAGCTTGTCAACTGATAAACTAACTACGTAGCAGCTTTAACGCAGCGGTGTTTTGTTTCCTCAGACGTATGTGTTTGAAAGTGCAAAAAAGCTGCGTGAAAGTGCATTTCCAACTGTATTTATTTATTTATTTAATTTTTTAATTAAGAATTCCTAATGATATCTTTTTTTTTACCGCCAAAAATTTGAGGCCATTTTTTTTTCTTTGCTTTGCGTTTATATTACCCCTGCTGCGTTTAACCTGCATCTGCTATAAACCGTCTACGCATGGGGTTTTAGTTTCACACACACAGAATTCAAAGCAGGACACTTTGTTCTTTTTTTAAAAAAATGATATCTTTGGATGCAGCCAGTGTCAAAAAATAAATAAATAAATAAATAAATAATAAATCAAAGGCATAGTTATCTGTCAGTTTCAGTCTGTGAATACGAGAGTAATTACGCATGCAGTTTTGTATGAAATGCCTTCATCAGCCTGGCAGGATGATCGTCCCAGCGGCTAGATGTTCATTCCACGGTGTGAAAAACAGACACAGGAGACAAGACACAAAAGAAATCACACCAATTAGCCTCGCGGATTCTCTTACAATGTGGCTAACCGACGCGAGGAATTCTGTAATTGATGCCGGAGCATGTAAACAAGTGCAGGGAGGAATCTGCGCACGCTGGTATCTATTTGTGCGGCGTGTTATGTGTCTGTGTGTGTGTATGTGTGTGTGTGTGTGTGTGTGTGTGTGTGTGGTGTAAATTAGCATCTGAATGGTTTGTTTAGAGTGCATTAGCGATGTATGACATGGAACAAGGACGGAGTGCGGATTGTTTTCCACGCTACGTGACGTTCATTCATTATTTCCTCCATCTTCAAAAAAGGGAATACATCCTGCACAAAGACCAGGACGTTCACACGCTCATTCACACCTAGAGTCGCTAAATCCACCTACCGGCAGGTTTTTTTGAGACCGGAGGAAACCGGAGAACCCAGAGGAAACCCACACGCACACGGGGAGAACATATATATATATACACATGCAACTCCACACAGACAGGAACCTGATAAATAATAATAATAAATATTAAATTATATAGAAGCAAGGAAGTGTGTGTGTGTGTGTGTGTGTGTGTGTGTGTGTGTGTGTGTGTAAAATCTGTGAAATAACATCAAGAATGTGAATGAATGACAGAAAGGAGAAAATATATAACGGTACATCCTGTAAAAAAGAACATTTAAACAAGTAAATGATCTTGAATGCTCTCCACATGAACAGATGTAAAAACATGTGTAATCGTTGATACGGTGACGTTTTCTGTAAGGAGACGTTTATTGATCATTCACGGAAGGAGTCTCCAGCGTCAGCGTTTTGTAACAGTCAGGGGTTAAGCTGTAACGTTAAGTTTCTAGCTGCTATAACGTAAGTGAGAACAGGAACTAACTTTCCACAACATGAAATGTAACTATAAACGGTTAAAAATTACGTCATGTTATGAACATTGTAATCGCTGACAGATTGCAGTGGATAGAAGAGGAATAAAATGTGTTTCGCTATTTTTTTTTTTGCTAAGTGTTTTATTCCTGAAATATCACATACGTTTGCCTTTATTGGTTTCCCGAGATAACGTGTTCCGTAGTGTAAAATAACGCCATCTTCAAATAGAGAAATGATCAAACTTCACGGTCAGTAATGATTACACGCACACACTCGGCCTTTTAGCACGTTCGTGTTCCACATGTGGCGCTTTTAAACCCAAAGGCTTAGCTTATTTGTGAATTAGATAATGAATGTGGTCACACTTTGTGATTCCGTGCTTTCATACACACACTGACCCCCGTTGTACAGGGACGACCTCGGCAGATGATTTGTGTCTGTTCCTGTCTGGTCTCCCCCACAACAAACGCCGCTAATTTATCCCCGTAAATACACGGCGGAGCCGGCGAGGTGCTGAGGAACAGCTTTAGCGAGAGGACCCTCTGTATAATTGCCCGCCATTATCACTAATACAGGCCTGAAAAAAGGGGCCTCGAAATTGAGGCTTCAGTGCTGCAGGGTTCCCGCGCGCCAGCAAATGATAATTGAACAATTAAACTTTAGCAAAGCTGGCGAGCACTTTGAGGTGACACTCGGTATTGTACATGAACCGTGGAGAGGAGCCGTGTCCACATTTAGGCTCTTTAAAAAGAGGGTCTTTTTTAAAAAACATACTCATTTTTATTCCCAATATGACTCACAGGCAATTGCAGGTCTCTCAATGTGTGTGTGTTAATAACATGTGAAACTAAAGGCCATTATAATTACAGAAAAGCTTTCAGGCTCAACATTGCTTCCTTCTGGTTCTATTCATGACATCAAAGAGATAACAAAATGATAGACAGGCAGACAGACAGACAGAGAGACATAATGATATAACAACAAACAGGCAGACAGACAGAAAAAAGGCCACAAACAGACAGACCAAATGACAGAACGACACACAGAAAAATCGACAGACCAAATGATGAAAAGACGGACAAACAAAATGATAGAAAGACAGACGGACAGACAGACAGACGAAGCAACAGAGAGATAAAATGCCAGAACAACAAACAGACTGGTACATGAAAAATAAACGGAATGACAGACAGCTGCAGTAACTGACAAAATGGCAGATAGACAAAATGATAGAAAGAGAGACAGAGACAAAATTCCAGATGGATGTAGAAAAAAAAGAATGACAAACAGATAAAATGACAGAAGGAGAGAATAAAGGCAGGGAAGACCGAATGACAGACAGAGCGATAAAATGAAAGAAAGACAGACCAAAAAAACTAAGATAAAAAGACAGACAGAATTACAGGCAGAAATTCAAAAAATTTCAATGACAGACAGGCAGACAGAACGACAAAGACAGAATGACTGCATGAAAGACAGACAGACAAAACATCAGCAAGACAGACAGACAAAACATCAGCAAGACAGACAGACAAAACATCAGCAAGACAGACAGACAAAACATCAACAAGACAGACAGACAAAACATCAGCAAGACAGACAGACAAAACATCAACAAGACAGACAGACAAAACATCAGCAAGACAGACAGACAAATGAACAACAAGACAGAAAGACATGTTTATTGTATGATGTTTACTTTTTCAGTTTTACACTGGAGATTAAATGCTAATGTAGCTCGCAAGAAACAGAAGTCTGTCTCACATAAAATCTTTTCCATAAACACACACACACACACACACACACACACACACACACATGCATACATCATTCATACACTTGCCTGTTAATTTACATATTGACTTATTTAAGTTGGGAGTTTCCAGTGGAAAGGCCAGTTCACCGAAGGGGAAAGGACACGAACTGTTAAAGCCGTGGATTTGCTTCAGGAAGCCGACTTTATCTAGGTGAACTTTAACCTGAGAATTCACAAGCCTCAGTCTTCTGAGCCAATAGAAAAGACTGGGTGTGGCTCTAGAAAAATAAATAAGTAAATAAGTACTTTATTTCACATGACACGTTTGCCTCACTGTTTTCTTAATGTTGCACATCTGAATAAAAGAAATGAGCTATCCACCTTACCTCCTAAAACATCAGCACGTCATGGGATTTTTTAAACGAGGAGGACAATAGCATGTCTCCGTGTTCATGTTTTAGGTTAATTAGCCACCACAAAAGCAGCACTCTGATGTTTATATAACGTGTTTATAAACGAGCTGTGCGCCGCTAGTTAGCTGACGACTAGCATCATGAAGCTATACGAAGCAATACCGCTATTCACCTTTAATTTACTTTTACAATAAATTATATCAAAATGGACACTGTGACAGGAAGTAGTAGTTTCCAACAAGCCTTAAAGAGTTTTTATGTGAGGTATTCCCCCCACTTTAATGAATAAATACCAATTCCTCAACGAAATATTCTAGCTCTGAAGGATTTACATTCAGCGGAACGAGAATGTACAACCTGGTCACGTAAAAATATCAATAACTCAGATTCATTTGTCTGTTTCAACATGTAACTGATGTTTTTTTTTTTTTAATGACGTGACTGCAGGCGACCTTAAGATTAAAATCTGAAGCGCTAAAAGTCACTAACACGGAATTTAAAACACGAGATCTGACTCGTCTTGTACTGACACGTGAGCATGAGCCTGTGAATGAGAGAAAACAGAGAGGCGGTGTAAATAGACAGAGATCTTGTGCTAAACGGATTCAGGCTGTAATGCGAGCGACCGTAATGGAGCACACGGCAGCTGTGACCCTCTTCAGCTCCCTCATTACGTCCTGATTGAATAATTCACGCTGATAATCCTCGCCCTTAAACACAGCCTATTTACTGCAGGATTAATGAACTCGGAACATATGGGGAAAATCCCGAGGAAGTGTAATTGAATTAGAAAAGGGGCGTCAGTCAGTCAGCGTTTAGATTACAGCCTTACGCTGTTTTCACCTCGCAGATCTCACCAAATTTAACTTCTCTGAATCACTGATCTGGAAAAGTAGCTTTAACCTGCAAGGAATTCATTATATAACGTAATATCTTCTTATTTTTACTTAAATGATTTAGATTTTTCAGCGTAGAATTTTCATTATGTTCTCTAATATCTCTCCATTTCAACGTAGTACGCCGTTATTTAACTTCATTTCTGATTATTGTACGTAACATCTCGTTATTTCTATATACTACGTCGTTACTTAACTTAACTATTTCTACCAAATATGTTGTTATTCCGACTTAATATCTCGTCTTTTGAATGTAGAAAGTAGCTATTTAACGCGATATCTCCTTTAGATTTCAGTGTCGTAGCTCGTAATTTTACGTAATATCTCAGTATTTCAAACAGTTTAACTCATGTCATTGTTTTAACCGAGTGTAATATTATTTAACTTAAAATCTCACTATTTCTATGTAGCATGTTGTTAATTTTTACTTAAGATCTCATTATTTCAATGCAGTATGTCATTATTTAATGTAACATCATACTATTTCACCACAGTTTGTCTAATTTATAATTTATAATCTAATTTATATCGAAGTATATCATTATTTAACCTGTTTTGTTATTTCAACCGAATATACTATTATTGAACTTCAGATCTCATGATTTCTATGTACCGTGTTGTTATTTCGACTTAATTCAATTCGATTTCATTAGTATAGCGCTTTTAATGATGGAAATTGTCACTATGCAGCTTTACCGAAAATATATCAATCCAGAATATAAATTTGAACATAATCACGTAATACCATGTTATTTCATTAAAGCATGTTGTTACGTAACTTAATTGTTTAACTTGCTTTTGTCACTTCATAAAACAATCCGGAAAAATCTGGAAGACTCGTGGGTGTGAACTACACACAGGTTATTTTAATAATCCGAACACTCACACTTACGCAGGTGCGGAACCCGACTCTGAACACGAGGAACTTTCCCCAGGTAAATACTGACCGAATGTTTAGACTGAAGTTGTAGACTCTGAATACGACCTATCACGCGTGTGTGTGTGTGTGTGTGTGTGTTTTTGTTTCTACACATGACGTGATTTTTACACATGAATTTTTACATATTATTGATTTATTCACATATATTATTGACATGATGGCGATAATGGTGTTTACTTGAGCCGTGTGATTTCAGGGAATAACATTTTGAAATGCACTTTCACACATATCAGATGTCTTTACAGGTGATAAACATACGCTACATGGCCAAAAGTATGTGCACCCGTGACCATCTCACCCATATGCGCTTCTTCTCCAAACTGTTGCCACAAATTTGGAAGCAGACAATTGCATAGAATGTCTTTGTAGCATTACGCAGTCGCATTACAATTTCTCCTCACTGGAACTAAGAGGCTCAAACCTGTTCCGGTGGACAAAGCGAGCTCCGTGAAGACGTGGAATAAGGTAAGGTTGGAAGAAGGTAGAAGAACGTGAGTGTCCTACACAGAGCTCTGACCTCAACCCCATTGAACACCTTTGGGATGAACTGGAACTGGAGCCTCCTCGCCATCCCAACATCAGCACCTGACCTCAACCTCGCTAATGCTCTTGTGTGTCTTGAATGAACACAAATCCCCACAGCCACGCCCTGAAATCTAGTGGAAAGCCTTCCCAGAAGACTGGGGGAGGTTATTATAACAGCAAACACATGTTGAATAAATCTGGAATAAGCTCTTCAACAAGTACATATTCAAGTGATGGTCAGGGGTGCACAAACTTTTGGTCATAACGTGTACGATGGGACATTTATGGTAGAGAAATGCTGATATTTTCTCGTCATACTGTAAGCTCTATTTTTAGGAGATAAACGTGGTAATTAAAGCTTTGAAAGACGGATCAAAAGGTGAAGCTGGTTTTACGATCAGACGCTAATTGAGAACAGTGAAGCGCTCGGCCTAATTGGTGCGTCGACGCGTCGAAATGGTTTAAACCTAAAACAATGGCTCTAAATGGACTGTAATTAAGAGCGTCTTCATTATCGGCGATAGCGTTTGCACCAGATTATATTACAATATATAATGTAAGCTTTCCGCGCTATCAGGACTGAATGCGGTGCATGTGAAATAAAGGAGTGAATAAAGGGAAAAGTTGCAGCGGTAGAGGAATAATAAGGTGACGATGCGCTCGTGCTTTGTTCTCTGATTGGAGACGATATTAAATCCTGTACGACGGGCTTTATGTTCGAATTCGGCCGATATTGCGTCCTGCTTCACTTTAATTTCTCCTTCTTTGACTCCTTTTGTTGTGGGTTTATTGAGGTTGGGCCTGCGCTATCGGCTCCATCTCTCGCTGAAGTGTGGGTCAGTGCCGAGGGAAGCGATCGCTTTATTGAGCTCATATGAGCTGATTTGGCTATCAGCTGTCGATATGAAGTCCTTTCAGTGTTCGCCTCTAATTCTGATCTTTATCGGACATTTCTGTGTATTTATGCCAGAATTAAATATTCCTAATCTCTGAACTAATATCCTCTTTTTTATGCCTGTGTCATGCAGACGTGTGTGTGTGTGTGTGTGTGTGCACCAGATCTGAACCAAAATCTGATGAAACATTAATTTCTGTTTTATATTGAACATGTGCAGTCAGTGCAAATAGCAATAACGCAGAGAGCTGTTTGTTTGGGTGAAAGCATTGTGTGGAGAAGATCTGAGATACACGCAGAGCTCATAACTGGTCTCGAACTCTGGAACTAGGTCCTTTTAGTGCTTAACGTCTGTCTTTCTGGAACAGAAATGAAATCCCAGGCCTCGAGTTCCAGTTGGGAAAGCTTTAAAATCCGTTAAAAGCAACAAAGAGACGTTTATCATAAAGTTCTGTTTCATTTTTTTCCCTCTTTGATCTTTAAAACGAACGGCTCCAGACACGCACCGATGAGAGTAAGACACATCGAGACACGTACAGTACTCTCGCACGTCCGTCAAATCGCTGCCACTCAGACTCCGACGATTCAGCTAAAAGATCGTGAGAAATCCGCGACCTAACGACGAGGCTGAATCTCAAACGAGACAATATCGGGATCGGGATAAAAACCTTGAGAATCGGTTTTTATTTTCTGACTTGAAAACCGGTCTCACAGAAGACCCGTAACTCCGTACAGAAGCGAGATTGAGAAATATCTGCTCTCTTCAAGACGGAGTGTTTTCATCCGTATGAAGTCGGATTGTGCTTATGTGTAAGAAATACAATGTCCCTGTTGTGCTGTTGTAGGAAAATAATCAACGATGCGGGCGATGGGATGAAACGGAGCTACTGTTGTGATTCGCATGAACAGAACTGTTCAGATTTTGAAAAAAAGGTTTCCATGGAATCGGCTCTCGACGTTCACCGTAAAGAGCTGACTCGTTCGTGAACGCCAACCGCCGGCGATTTAAAGGTGTATATATTGGAGTTTTTACCTTCCTGGAACGAATAACGTGTTTAAGAAGATCCCGGTGAATGCACGCGGATTATGACGGTTATGCTAACTTACTTACTGCGCCTAAAGATCATCTCATAACTCTAGTTAAGAGTGTTACATTTCTCAGCGTGAATCATAAACACTCCCGTTCACGCGGCCTCATCAGTTGTCGGGTCTGCTCTCTAAATCACCACGTCTCGCTCGCGATAATGGAGCTAGCGTACCTCCTCCACCACAACACTGACACATCGGAAAACAAATGAGTGTCCTTTCTTCACCACGCTAGCATTAACATTTCACATGCCCCGCAGGCAACTAGCACCATATCAATCGTCTGAGGAGCTAATCTAGCATTAGCCAGTGTAATGCATTCATTATTTACTATTCAGGGTCTTTAAGGAAGTGCTAAGGTAAATAGGAGGGGCTCTATCAGCTCGGTCAGGCTAATCTGTTACAACAGAGCGTGTGGGATTGATTATGTACCTTAGCTGAGGTGTTTTGTCCACAGGCTACACGCTTTAGACACAGGAGTGAGTTTCATATGGCTTTTCTGTTACGTGCCGCCTGACTGAAGATGGATTGGTGTTCATTCTAGCCACCTGCCTTAGGATCATGCATCCTAATAAACTTATTTAACCCATGCTACATGCTACAGATGTCTAAAACCCTTTTTATTTTTTATTTTTTAATGTTTATAGTGTTTCATCTTGGCTAAACGGGGATGTGGACTCCTCCTCTAACCTAGTGTTCTTACCTGAAACATGGGCTTATATGTATGTGACCTTGGCTAAACAACCTAAACTAAGTTTTAGTCTGCTGTAGCTTAGCGTAAACACCCTAAACAGAGGGTAAGACAGCTGTAACTCTAAACACTGTGAATGGGCTTAACAGAGGCGTCGGCTTCTGTAACCTAAAATATTTATCATAGACATGTGCGCAGCCATGTTTAGAGTGTTTAGCATAGATACATCTAAATACATCTAAGCCCATGCTCAGGATAACTGTGGTACGGTAACGGAGCCTATGCCTCTATTACCCTTATTTACAGAGGATACAGCTGTCTAGCCCGTCGTTTAGGGTGTTTAGGCTACATTCTAGCGTTCTGATCTTCTGTTTAGGTTATTTAATCTAAGCTATAGCTGTCTAACTCATTGCTTAGAGTGTTTTGGCTAAGCTACAGTGGTCTAACCCATTGCTGATCATGTTTATACAGCTCATACATCTGTCTAACTCTCCTTCTATAGTGTTTAGGCTAAACTACAGTTGTCCCATCTGTTTAGGGTGTTTTTGCTAAGCTAGACTTGTCTAACCATTTGTCTAAGGTGTTTAGGCTAAACTACAGCTACCTAAGGGGATTTTAGTATAGCCTTCTAACCCTATATAACCCTCTGTTTAGGGTATTTTTGCTAGGCCACGGCTATATAACCCTTTGCTTAGGGTATTTTTGCTAGGCCACAGCTATATAACCCTCTGTATAGGGTATTTTTGGTAGGCCACGGCTATATAACCCTTTGTATAGGGTATTTTTGGTAGGCCACAGCTATATAACCCTCTGTATAGGGTATTTTTGATCGGCCACAGCTATATAACCCTCTGTATAGGGTATTTTTGATCGGCCACAGCTATATAACCCTCTGTATAGGGTATTTTTGATCGGCCACAGCTATATAACCCTCTGTATAGGGTATTTTTGGTAGGCCACAGCTATATAACCCTTTGTTTATGGTATTTTTGGTAGGCCACAGCTATATAACCCTCTGTATAGGGTATTTTTGGTAGGCCACAGCTATATAACCTTTGTTTATGGTATTTTTGGTAGGCCACAGCTATATAACCCTCTGTATAGGGTATTTTTGGTAGGCCACAGCTATATAACCCTTTGTTTATGGTATTTTTGCTAGGCCATAGCTATATAACCCTCTGTATAGGGTATTTTTGGTAGGCCACAGCTATATAACCCTTTGTTTATGGTATTTTTGGTAGGCCACAGCTATATAACCCTTTGTTTATGGTATTTTTGGTAGGCCACAGCTATATAACCCTCTGTTTATGGTATTTTTGGTAGGCCACAGCTTCTTACGCACTGTTAACGGTGTTTAGACAAAGCTACGGCCGTTGACCAGTGTTTAGGGTAAGGCTCTGTTTCGGGAAACCCTGAAGTAGGTGTAAAATACTATAATAGCAATAAAAGTGAAAAGAATAAAGAGTAGTCGCGCTCAATCTGGCAACCCCACAGAAACGCGGCCGCACTACAGGAGTGACGTCACGGCGCTCCACGAGGTTCGTTGTTTACATGTTTTCTAGGAAAGAGCAGTGAGTTGTGAAATCACCTTCAGGGATTCAGTTTCATTAATCACACTGCGCAGAGTTTTCACACACTATATACTCCTGAAACAGAGAGCAGAGAGACCTTTACATCGTTTTATTCTCTGGTAAGGAGTTTAGAGAGAGAGAGAGAGAGAGAGAGAGAGAGAGAGGTTTTGTTTTAGTGTGTGTGTGTGTGTGTGTGTGTGTGTGTGAAGTGATTGTACAATCACTTTTGAATTTTATTCTCATTTAAAATGAGCAGTGTGAAAGGATTTGAGTTGAATTTATGATTTAAGAAGTTCTGAGTCGAATAGGGATTTATTTATTTATGTATTTGTTTGTTTGTTTATTTGTTTATTTGGCTTTCGTATATCATCGTCCTCACGTTTGTTTGCTGATATATTTTTCCATTATGCCTTTATTTCATTCCATTTCCCCCCGCTCATCACATCTTTAGGCTCAATGTTTATTATTTCTAGATTAGTAAACATTATTTAAATATGTAATAACCAGTATTATATCACACTGCCACGGTTCTAAGTGTAATGTTTACTTTACTTAACAAGTCCATTCTCATGCTTTCTGTATAATACTGTACATGTTTATTGTACTCCTGTCACTTTTTAAACTTTTCTGAACATATTAAAATGAGTATTAAATATTATTTAATAAAATAATTTAATACTGGAAGTATTGGAAATGAATAATAGAAAATATTTGATCATACTTGTATAAATATTTTCTGTTCCTCCAGGTTAGATGAAATCTCAGATTTCAGAAAAAAATTCCTGGATTTAACTCGTATAAATATTAGAAAATTAAATGGTTAGTAAATATTATTTAATAAAATAATTTAATATCAGTTACTAATTAAAATATATTTAAAAATAATATTTTAAATATATGGTTAATAATAGGTATTATTTAATACTATTAAATCATTTTCAAATATTAACTAATAATGTCGTGAATATTATTTTTTTAATAATAATTGTGTATCTGTGTAAAAAAACTTTGGACTAAATTTTCATTTCTAGTTTATGTGATGTGTTAAAATGGCGCCCTCTTCTCCTGTTCCCTACAGTGAGCAGTCATGTGCACTGTGTAGTAATAGTGAACGTTTCATTATTAATGTACTGTGGCTGTGTCCCAAATGACATGGCGTTCCTTGTGTAGGCCTCGTCTTCTTCTTTAAACAGCACCGTGAATTTTGGATATTCTCTTTTTCTTTCTGGTTCATGTTTAGGACCGTATCCTGTTGTGGTGCATTGTGGGATAGTGTCAGGAATAAGCTTTCACATACCTACAGCAACACTGCTTTTGTAATATGTTTTATATCATTTTGTGTGTCGTGTGTCAGGTGGGTTAATCGTGTGAGAATGTTTGAGCTCGGGAGTCGACTGGCCCACATGTACCTCTCCTCGGGGCCCGGAGAACCCAGCGGCTGTGTGCAGAGCAGCAGCCTGTCCTCTACTGCTGGTCTGGATCTGGCAAAAAACAAAGAGGAGAAGATTCCCGGCTTACAAGAATTTCTGCAACATGTGCGGTCAGTACATCTGTAAAAGTGTTTCATCTTTAAGTCGTATAGTAATGTGTGTTACAATCTGGAAGGCGCTTCTTCATTTAGCTGTTGAACTGATGAAGTTTAATGCAGAAACAGCTTCAGGTTTAAGAGTCCTCTTCAGGAGGAGTCCAGTCACCTCGATTTATTACAGCAGCTGCACCATGCGCACAGAAATAGCATATTGTCACTGACTGACACTCCTTTATTAGGACTGAGAGACACAGAGGCCATGCCTCCTTTATTAGCACTGAGACACAGAGGCCACACCTCCTTTATTAGCACTGAGCCACGGAGACCACGCCTCCTTTATTAGCATTGAGACACAGAGGCCACACCTCCTTTATTAGTACTGAGCCATGGAGGCCACACCTCCTTTATTAGGACTGAGACACAGATACCACACCTCCTTTATTAGGACTGAGACACAGACGCCACGCCTCCTTTATTAGGACTGAGACACAGAGGCCACGCCTTTTTTTATTTGGACTGAGAGACACAGAGGCCACGCCTCCTTTATTAGGACTGAGAGACACAGATGCCACGCCTCCTTCATTAGTACTGAGACACAGAGGCCACGCCTATTTTATTAGGACTAATACACAGAGGCCACGCCTCCTTCATTAGGACTGTGACACAGAGACCACACCTCCTTTATTAGGAGGTATTATTTGTCTAATAAATGTTTCTGTAAATTCCAGGAGGCTCAGTGGGCTGAAGAAAGAAGACGTTTTCTGTAACCTGCGTGTCCCAAATCAGTTTCAGACATCACGCCAGGAGATCAACCTCATCATCCTCACAGGTGTGCCTCTGTAAATGTGTTTATAGCTCTTGTTTATTGAACTATGATCCTGAAAAGCTCATTAATTTCTGCACTGTATACACGCATATAGAGGAGATGATGTGAAAACCGCGAAGCTCTTAATTGGGCTTTTAGTGAACACATGACGTGTGTACAGGTGCCGGTGTGTACTGTATGGACGTAAAGCCATGGAGGGGTGTGGTTTCTGCTCCCGCTCCCAACACTTGGCACATCCAGGTGAAAGAGGAGGAGCAGAACTTCACTAACACGTCCATCCAGCAGATCCCCGACCCCCTGCAGTCCATCACGGTAACACATCACTCCTGTGAGAGCTAATGAATAAAACACTCAGTCATGCTCTTATAGAGAAATAATCAACAACTTACAAGGAGTTACTGTTATACCCGTGATGTTGATGATTTTTCTACAGCAGCGCATCCTGAAGTGTTTTATTCCTCTTAACAGCAGTTTGCCAGCAGTTAATGTACATATTTAAATTTTTAAAGAATAACACATCATACATCTTTATATGTTTATAGTTGCATTCATTCTTGTGAAACGAGTTAGTTCCTGTTCTCACTTACGTTATAGCAGCTATAAACACTCACCAGCCCTCTCTTTTATTCTCTCTTGAAGACATCCCCTCTGTCCTGAAGATGTCAGAAAACTGAGACTGGAGACTCCTTCCATAAATGTTAAATAAACGGTTTCTTACAGAAAAGTTCACCGTATTAACAACGACAAGTCTTTGTTAATTACCAGTGCGTTTAATAATTAGTTTATTATTAAGTTTAGAGTACTTGTGAGCCGGTTTAACTGATTCATTAAAGAGTCGGTCCGTACAAACGTGTCATTCAGGATTCGTTCAGGAGTCAGTGATCACTGTTTGTGTCGCCATTCTAAAGTAAACGAAAGTAAACGGCAATAAACAGATTATCCCGCTCTCACACTCGCTCGAGTGTTTTGTAAATAAGTAAAAGTGCAGCGTGTGCGGTTTATGTTTATGAGAACGCTCTATCTCTGACACCCAGCCAGTTGGGCTCCTTTTGAAGAAGTCATGAAGCGCTGCACTGAACTATGGCACTTGGAAACTGTAATATCCATAAAGAGTTATAAACTTATGAACACCTGCCGCCGTATGTAGAGTAGCACTTATAGAACAAATGCAAAATGCAATAAATTGAAACAGGGTCGCTGACGAGCATCGTGCTGCTGCTGAGGCTGATATAATGATGATGATGATGATGATTTTCCATAAGGGCCTCTCACACACACTTCTGCTGAGGTTAAACCAGGTCGTGTTTATGGTTCAACTGCTTCCTGGAAAATGGACAGTGGTGGTTCACTTAAACCAATCATCTACATGTCACATTTGCTACATGTAGTCAGAAATGTTATTATTATTATTATTAATATTATTATTATTATTATTATTATTATTGCTCAAAAAAAGGGAAAAAATCCTACTATATTTAATTTGTTCCAGGACTTGTTCTATTCTGTCAGAAAGTTTTGATCCAGTTGTGATAGACGTTTTAAAAACGCACATCAAAGTTGTAAAAACACTGTTACTAGGCAACGGAAATAGTGTGGCCACTGAGTGTACACTAGCTAGTGACTGAGGCTAATGATTTAGCTGTGTGAAATTCTTTAACAATTACCTCAGATTACTAAGAAAATACTGAACTGTATTAGCCACTGTAATTATGCTTAGCATCGACTGCTAACCGCATGTGAACATGTGAACACCCATTGTGCTTGAATCATGAGGACAGAATGTGACAGAGGATCAGAACTATGGGTGCTGGGAGTAAGATAGCGAATTATTAAGGCTATGACTTTGCAAGCTAGCATGTAGCATGTGTAGTCTTTTATTGAGACCGCGTAAAGACGCAGTGACGGTGGAAATGAGACGGAACCATCCGGAATGTCGACATTTACCTCAGATGTGTTAGTAAATTATACTTAGCGTTGACTGCTAACACGGTGAACACGCAACTGTTTGTAAACATCGCAGAATACCAGTTATGAATTATGAAAACACTGTTGCTAGGCAATTCAGCTAATTATTAAGGCTATGATTTCACTAGATAGCATGTAGCTTGTGTAGTCTTTTATACAGGCATAGTAAAGACACGGTAACAGTGGAAATGAGGCAGAACTATCCGGAACATCAACATGTGCCTCAGATTTGTGGTGAAATTGCAAAGAAAAGACTTTGTAAACTGTTACAACGTTGTAATTACACTTAGCACCGACTGCTAACACAGTGAACATGGTTAATTATTAAGGCTATGAGTTTACTAGCTAGCATGTGGTTTTTAAGATAAAGTAAAGAAACCGTGAGAGTAGAAATGAAACAGAACCATCTAGAATGTCAACATTTACCTCAGAAGTGTTGGTAAATCAGTAAGAAAAGACTGTAATTACACTTAACATTGACATGCAACTCTACGCTTGAATCGGGGTAAAACTTTTTATTTAATTTTTGTTTGTCTCCTTATGATGATAAATGATGAAAGAAAGAAACTCCAAAGTTGTGTGTTTTCCCAGATGAAGACCAGGGACCTGTGCAGCCACATGCGGCGGTGCGGCGTGAACATCAAACCCACGCTGTTTTTACCCAGAATCCTCTTCCTCTCACCGCACTGTCACCTGGATGAAGAGCTGAAAAAGAGGAAGGAGCTGGTCCCTCATGGTGACATGGAGAAATTTCTGCGCTCGCTCAGGGAGGGCTATGTCACCTGGATCGCAGACGCCATCACGCCCTCGTGGATCTCAGGTCAGAGAGTCGTATGTCTTATATAAATCTACATTGTGTCATGAGAGCACAGTTACTAGGCAACTGGAAAACATGTACACCGAGTGGAAAGTAGCTAATGACTAAGGCTAATGATTTAGCTTCATGAAAGTCTTTTATACAGACAATGTAAAGACAGAGCGACGGTGGAAACGTCACAGAATCATCCGGAACATCAACATTTACCTCAGATGTGTTGGTAGAATATTAAGAAGAGTCAGAAATTATACTGTTCTTAGCATTAACCGCTAACAACTGAGCTTGAACGTAGAAAAAACCTGATGCTACACTGTTGATAGGCGATATAGAAGTATGGACTGTGTATAAACAGGTTAATTATTGAGGTTATTGATTGATTTTTATAGCTAGCATGTAGCATGTGTAGTCTTTTATACAGACGGTGTAAAGACAGAGCGACAGTGGAAACGTCACAGAACCATCCGGAACATCAACATTTACCTCAGAATTTCTAAGAAAATCTCTTAATTTAGCTAAAATGACACTGGAATTACACTTAGCATTGACTGCTATTGTATTGTAGCTGGGTATTGAGTGCAAGATGACTAATTATTTGTTACTAACACGTGCAGTCTTTCATACAGATAGTGTAAAGACAGTAACATTGTAAATAGCACAGAACCAACTAGAACATCGACATGTACCTCAGATGTGTCGATAATTTGCTAAGACAAGACACTGTATAACTAAAACAACACCATCTTTAAACCTAGCACTGACCGCTAGCGCCGTGAACACACAGTGTATTTAAACGTAGAAGAACACTTGATGTGCTTCATTTATAAGCACTTTATTTAGCTATGGAAAGTGTTATCTGTTAGTGTTTGATATTGGGATGCTTTTTCGTTCGTATACTTGGTGATATATGGTGATGAAATAAAGGACATTCGTTAGCTAGAAGCCTATAAGCTAGCTACTAAATGAGTTGAACTAGCACAGACTGTTTTTGTGCATTTTCTCTGCAATTATCACAATATCTTCTATGGTATTTGGTATTTGAGACACGCCCCCCAAATCTGTTTTGACGTTTCTCTGATTCTGATTGGTCAGGTCACTTGTCATTCAGGCAGTTGGGGGTGGCGAGAGACGTGCTGGGACGGCTGGGGACGTGGGACGTGGTGCGGCTGAGCAGCGGCGCTGAGCTGAAGGGCGATTTTCAGGGTTGCCAGCACCTCGCCATCGACAGACAGGAAACAGACGTGCTGGAGTTCAGTAGGGGGCGGAGCCTAAGTACTGACACACTGTGGGCTCTGCTGGGACACACACCACAGGTTAGAGTACACGCGCGCACACACACACTAACAGAAAAAATAAATTGTATGTATTCAGAGACATTAAGTAAATATTTATTTATTTTTTACATTTCTATCTATCTATCTATCTATCTCATTTAACTATTCATATTGATTTGTTTATTTATGGATTTCTGGTCTGTGTTTTAGATTATTTGTTTATTTGTTTGTACATTAAATTAATTCATTAACTGCTTTTATGTTTTTTCTTCTTCTAATTTGCAATCTTTTGCAAACACACACACAATATAAATGAATATAGTGATAGGACTTCAGTGACTTACAGTGAGGGAAAAAAGTATTTGATCCCCTGCTGATTTTGTACGTTTGCCCACTGACAAAGAAATGATCAGTCTATAATTTTAATGGTAGTTGTATTTGAACAGTGAGAGACAGAATAACAACAAAAAAATCCAGAAAAACGCATGTCAAAAATTTTATAAATTAATTTGCATTTTAATGAGGGAAAAAAGTATTTGACCCCCTCTCAATCAGAAAGATTTCTGGCTCCCAGGTGTCTTTTATACAGGTAACGAGCTGAGATTAGGAGCACACTCTTAAAGGGAGTGCTCCTAATATCAGTTTGTTACCTGTATAAAAGACACCTGTCCACAGAAGCAATCAATCAGTCATATTCCAAACTCTCCACCATGGCCAAGACCAAAGAGCTCTCCAAGGATGTCAGGGACAAGACTGTAGACCTACACAAGTCTGGAATGGGCTACAAGACCATTGCAAAGCAGCTTGGTGAGAAGGGGACAACAGTTGGTGCGATTATTCGCAAATGGAAGAAGCACAAAAGAACTGTCAATCTCCCTCGGCCTGGGGTTCCATGCAAGATCTCACCTCGTGGAGTTGCATTGATCATGAGAACAGTGAGGAATCAGCCCAGAACTATACGGGACGATCTTGTCAATGATCTCAAGGCAGCTGGGACCATAGTCACCAAGAAAACAATTGGTAACACACTACGCCGTGAAGGACTGAAATCCTGCAGCGCGCGCAAGGTCCGCTGCTCAAGAAAACACATATACATGCCCGTCTGAAGTTTGCCAATGAACATCTGAATGATTCTGAGGACAACTGGGTGAAAGCGTTGAGGTCAGATGAGACCAAAATGGAGCTCTTTGGCATCAACTCAACTCGCCGTGTTTGGAGGAGGAGGAATGCTGCCTATGACCCCTGGAACACCATCCCCACCGTCAAACATGGAGGTGGAAACATTATGCTTTGGGGTTTTTTTTCTGCTAAGGGGACAGGACAACTTCACCGCATCAAAGGGACGATGGACGGGGCCATGTACCGTCAAATCTTGGGTGAAAACCTCCTTCCCTCAGACAGGGCATTGAAAATGGGTCATGGATGGATATTCCAGCATGACAATGACCCAAAACACATGGCCAAGGCAACAAAGGAGTGGCTCAAGAAGAAGCACATTAAGGTCCTGGAGTGGCCTAGGCAGTCTCCAGACCTTAATCCCATAGAAAATCTGTGGAGAGAGCTGAAGGTTCGAGTTGCCAAACGTCAGCCTCGAAACCTTAATGATTTGGAGAAGATCTGCAAAGAGGAGTGGGACAAAATCCCTCCTGAGATGTGTGCAAACCTGGTGGCCAACTACAAGAAACGTCTGACCTCTGTGATTGCCAACAAGGGTTTTTAAACCAAGTACTAAGTCATGTTTTGCAGAGGGGTCAAATACTTATTTCCCTCATTAAAATGCAAATCAATTTATAACATTTTTGATGTGCGTTTTTCTGGATTTTTTTGTTGTTATTCTGTCTCTCACTGTTCAAATAAATCTACCATTAAAGTTATAGACTGATCATTTCTTTGTCAGTGGGTAAACATACAAAATCAGCAGGGGATCAAATACTTTTTTCCCTCACTGTAACTGAACGCAGAACCTTTGCCTCTGGTTTTTTTTTTTTGGGGGGGGGGTGTTGTTGTTGTTGTTGTTTGTTTTTTTTAATAAAGCTCAAATTTTGTTTAAAAGATCATTTTCCCTTTCGGCCAGGCACGAATATGGATACAGTGTCATAATGTTAGTGCTTCCATCATACCGACATTAACAGAGTCTCTCTCTCTCTCTCTCACACACACACACACACACACACGGAGGCAGTGAGTGAGTAAATAACCGAGAGGTGGTGTGCAGCAGAAATACACAGACCATTCATTACAGTCCTGTTTACAGAAATCAATAACAACACCGCGGGCCTGCTGCTGAAAAACGAGCCACAACTACACACATTACACACTGAACACCTGGAGAGAGAGAGAGAAAGAGAGGGAGAGAGAGAGAGAGAGAGAGAGGGAGAGAGACAGACTAAAGAAAGAGAGAGAGACTCAGATAAAGAATGAGAGATAAAGTGAGACAGTGCGAGAGAGACAGCGACAAAGAGAGAAAGAGACAGTGAGAGAGAGAGACAGATAAAGACAGAGAGAGATAAAGTGAGACAGTGAGAGAGAGACAGATACAGTACGGCAGGGAAGAGAAAGATAAAGTGAGACCTCTAAAAAGAGAGATAGAAATGGTGAGAGAGAGAGACAGATAAAGAATTTGAGATAAAGTGAGACAATGAGAGAGAGACAGATGAAGAGAGATAGAGACAGTGAGACAAAGGAGAGAGGGAGATAAAGAGAGAGAGGGAGACGGACACAGAGAGAGAGAGAGATGTAGTACATAGTGAGACAAGTGATCTTCAGACATATGGAATATATTTAGTATACACCGTGGACTTTTATTTTGTAAATCTAAATAAATAAACACACAAATAAATAAATAAATAGGATTGAGAGCGTACACAGTGTTTAAAGTGTTCATTTGTTACTCAGCGTCGATTTTTTTTTTTTATCTCATTCACCAACAGATGGCACTGCTGTCAAGTTATAGTATCACTGACATTGTGTGTGTGTGTGTGTGTGTGTGTGTGTGTGAATCCTAATGTTAATTATGTTTTATAATCTCTGGTCACCATTTTAGCATTAAATGACTAAACATTTTAATTAAAATGACCCGAGTTTGTGAAACGCATCGAGACGGACATGTTGAAGGCTCTCAAAACACACACACACACACACACACACACACACACACACACACACAGAGTTATTATATTATCACCTCTTTTGTAATCACTGTCAGTAAATGACACCAGTCCACTTTTTTGGGCGAGGTAAAGGAGTGTTTATGAGGCAGTGAGTGGCGAGTGCAGGACAAAAGCACACGGCTTGGTTTACAGAACGCCGTATTTGTATCGCAATTTCAGTGTGAAGAGCGAGGAGGTGATGAAAGGAGGAACTGTTAAAAGCCTCGCATTGTGTTCACACCTGCACCACCCCAGAACAACGTGCTGAGGACCAGGCGCTGTGTCGCTGAGCCTCACTGCTCTTAATTATTCTAATATATTCATAAAAACATCATCAAAATCAGTTACATCACTACAGCAACATGAGTCAGAGCAATGAATCTAAATGAATCAGTGCAAGGAATGAAAATGAATCGATTCGCTGAATTTATCATGAATCAAAATGAATTAAAATCAAAGTGAATCAATGCAGTGATCCAAAATGAATTGAATGATTTAAGATACAGAAATACACTGAATCAAAATGAGTCAAATCAAACAATTAATACATGTCAAAGCAGTGAGTCAAAATAAATTCATTTAAACTGAAAGTGAATCGATGCATTGATACAACGTTAGTCAAAAGTGAATCAAAATAAATGAATGCAATGGTTTTAATACAATGAGACAAAATGAGTCAAAGCATCGAATCAAACTGAATCAGTACAATGAGTCAAAGTGAGTCAGGGCAGTCAATGAATCAAAATTAATTCATGCACTGAATTAAAGCAAGTCGAAACAATGAATCAAAATGAGTCCATGCAATGAAGTAAAATACATATAAGCAATGAATCGATATGAATCAGTGCAATGACTTAAAATAAATTCAAACAGTGATTTAAATGAGTAGTAAATGAATCAAAATTAGTCAGTGCACGGACTTAAAACGAGACAGCAACAAATCAAAATGAATCAGTGCAATGAATTAAAATTATTCAGTGCAATGAATCAAAATAGTAAATGTGATGAATCAAAAAGAGTCAAAGCAATTAATCAAAATTAATCAAAAAAATTATTCAATATAGTGAATCAAAGTAGTAAATGTACTGAATCAAAATGAATCAAGACAATAACAAACAAATTAATGTACTGATTTAAAGGACACATGCACTGAATCAAAGTGAGTCAAAACAATGAATCTAATTAAGTCAAAGCAGTGAATCAAAATGAATCAAAGTAATGAATGAATATTAATCAATGAGCTGAATCAAAACACAGGCTAATCTACATACAGTATACATGAAAGAGATAAACATCTCCAGCTTAAATCCACAATAAATAAATACGTTCCATCAGGAGCAATTCCAGGTTTGACGTGACATTTACAGTCAACACTTGAAATATAAATTCTCAGAGAATAAATTATCAGTGTATTGAACCATCTTTTTATATTTGCCTAACCCCATCCAAACATTAGAGCAATATCAGTCTATACACGTTTTCTATTTTAGACGAGGGAAATATACCTGCGTTACGGACATGACAAAAAAAGGGACGCGAGTGTTTGGGAGACAACATGCATACCCATTAACATTTCTTTTTTTACACTAGTAACGGGGTTGAAACTGAAACGCTAACATCCTCTCACGCTGAGCAGGAAGACAAGGCGTGTAAATGTCTATACGAGTTCCAGTTTACATGAACACGATATGAGCGTATGTACAGCTAACGATCTCTGCATGGCTCTGTAGCAGCTAAACCCATACAGTGATAGCATAGCTAGCGACACTAAACTAGCCTAGTCTCGTGTAAGATAGCCAGAAAGTTTTATATTCTATCGGTCTGGTAGTCCTGCAAACAGTAATTTAATCATAAAATCCAACTTTTTTGTCTAATTTTCTAATTTTTTAAGCAATTAGCCCTCACATCCAAGAAAGAAAGAAAAATGCATGGAAACAGTCTGTACATTTTTTAAATGTTTTTTTTTCACGGCGAAGAATCTGGGCTTAGCCACGGATGATTAACAGTCCAGCTAACGCCCCTGACAAGTATTAACAATTTCAGTAGTTATGTTTGAACCACGTCTAATAATGCCTGTCCTTTGGATTCTACCTATTAAGAGGAGGAAAAAAGAAGCAGCTATTCGATCTGTGTTGAACAGATGTCCGAAAAAAAGCGAGGGTGCACGTGCGAAAAACACGTCATCACGAGAGGTGTGTCCGTTAACAATCAGCTGAGTGAACAACATATTCTCACGCCTGTTCATCTCTCTCTCTCTCTCTCACACACACACACGCACACACATTTATCCAAATACTGTAAGAACGATAACATGTGTAACTCCCCATGGTGTTCTCATGGTTGTTGATAGAATTTAACTTCTTGTTACTAGATGTAAAACGTTACGGACGTGATGCTGCCCTGAAGCGTCGTGACGTCCTAAATATAGCCCTTATAAATTCAAAAGGCAGCGCTGTCATGACAAACTGAGTGTATTTATATGAAATATGGCTGATTGAAACTGTTATCTCAGTCTTGTGTGGTGGATCAACATGCCATTTTCCTTAACACTTCTATCACAGCACATTAGTGCAGTAAAATACAGAACCTAAAACTTTAAAAGGGTTTTGTTCACGTGTTAAGAGCGTTATTTTTAAACGTAAGCTCACTGTAGGCAGACCACACTGACCTCGCTATGACTCCACCCTCACCCTCACCACGCCCTGCTTTGCCCCGCCCACTCACGACTCCATGGCCGTCAGCATGTCTGTATAGTCTGTAAGTGAGTAATGTATTGTGTGAGCTTTGTGCTGCGCTGTACTGCAGCTTGCTCGGAGTTTTCGAAGCTGTCTCGAGGCGAGTCGGCGGCACGCGTTTCAGAAACGTTCCAGCTCTCGTCCTCACGGTCGTATGGACGAGTTTGGGCGGATAATGTGCGTGTCTGAAATGCACTAGAATCGCTGCTTCACGTGACTGGGCTGTGTCACGTGATGGCGTGTAAGCGTATGTGATAATTAAGTGATGAAACTAAGAACCGTATTTAATTTGATTCAGTTTACATTTGGGAAAAACTCTGGGTTAATAATAGTCTAGGTGTTTATTGATGGGTTTCCTTGTGCTACACAGGATCTAGAACTCATCTAGAACGTCTGTGATTGGTCGGAATATCCACAGGAGAGCTCATTTGCATATTGTCATACAGATTAACAATGTGTCATGCAGAATTGTTAAAGAAATACTTAAAATGCGGTTACTGTATACTGAAATATTATCTTAGCATTTTAATTCAGGCATGACATTTTTATTTATTTATTTATTTATTTTTTGCTGTTTTGTTATTACCACGTTAAAAGTCTGTTTACGTTTTTTCTGTTTATTTATTTATTAATTGATGTTTTCATTGTGCACGACACCACAACATGGCCGCCGTTCCCCTCCTGAGCGATTTGTGTGTTGTTGACTGTTGAATATTTGTTTCTCCCGCTCGGCTAAGTGCCTCTCTTCTCCGATGCAGACTTTCTTTTTTTTTTTTTTTTTTCCTCCTTTCAGATCGCTCCCATTAACATCGCCATGCCGAACCGGCAATTACTCACTCAGCTCTGCCATTCAGGGCCGCAATCCGCTCGCTGCCTGCAAGATGCTCATTAGCCCAATCCAGTTAATTGTATAAGAAGATAATTGCATGTAAATGCCGGGCCTAAAAGCAGCCTTTCGAGCCTCCTCGCTGCCTCAATAGACGGCTGCTCCGGGCTTTCTGGGTAGTTTGCGTAACGGGAAGGCAATTAATTGATTTGGCTAATGAAGTAAAATACTCCAGACGCACACTGCGCATGCAAAGTGGCGAGGATCAGCAACCGATTGCAGCAAACGAGTACAAAACAAGCAAATAAATAAATATCTGGTGAAGGGATAAAATAGAGATGATATTAGGGGAAAGGGTTTGTTTTAAAGTTACGATACCAGATTTTCAGTGTAAGAGTAAAAAAAAACCTTTTGAGAATATTGAATTAGCAGAGATAGATGGGGAGAGGGAGAGAGAGAGGGAGGGAGAGAGAGAGAGAGAGAGAGAGGGAGGGAGGGAGGGAGGGAGGGAGAGACGAGGGCTCAGGGTGGTGTTTAATTTGCTCTCTGTCAAACAGAACAATACTTACTGCCATGTTGACAGAGTGAAGTCAAGGCTAAAGACTGTGAGAGGTCAGAGGTCACAGAGTTTTGGGAGATTCTCGCCTTACAGGCCAATCTGGAGCCAAGTTGAGGTTTACTGAAGCTTTTACACTCCAGTTAGATAGATAGACAGATAGATAGATAGACAGATAGACAGATAAATAGATAGATAGATAGATGGATAGATATGGTTTCAGATTTGTTTATCCATAAGAATAATAAGAGTAATCATACTAATAATAATGATACGGACAGATACAGACCGTTTGGACAGACAGACAAAACAGCAGAACCTCAGTCGAAAGACAAGACGATGGATGGACAGAGACAGAGTAAGTGACAGACACTAACAAAAATGGACATAAAAGATGACAGAAAGACATAAAGACAGCCACACAAACAGATCTACAATAACAAAAAATGACAAACAGAGCTAGAAGGACAGATAAAATGATAGACAGACAGACAGAGAGACAGACAGACAGAGAGACAGACAGAGAGTATGTCAGTATGTAATGACAGGCCGTACTCCTCATGTCCACTTGTAACCTCTGCATGACCTGGACTTATAAAGGACAGAAACAGACTGATGACTGTGCATGTGTTCGTTTGGCGCTTTTTGATGATGTCATCATGTAGCGCTTCTTCGCAGCAGATCACACACACACACACACACACACACACATGTTCACATGATTGATCAGAGTTTAACATGAAACAGAACAGATTTTACTCCACTGAGACCATCAGACCATCCTGTCCATCAGCTCAGTGCTCCAAAATCCTCCATTACAAATCCATCTGTATGACATCTGCTCTGCCCCCCCACTTCACCCCTTCGCCCCGCAGGCCCCCCCGACCCTCCCCAGGGTCCCCTCTGCTCTCCGGGGGGAGATGCTGTGTTAAAATATCATCTGCTATTTTAAAGAAATATTTGTAAATTGATGCTGTGTTGTGGATCAGCATTACACCATTAATACGGCCTTTCACTTACAGGAACACCAAACCTGCTGTTTATATAACAATAATAATAATAACAATAATAATAATAATAATAACAATAATAATAACAACAAAATACTACTACTGTTACTACTACTACTACTACTAATAATAATAATAATAATAATGATAGTAATATGCATAATAATCATAACAATGACAATAATAATGATAATAATCGTAATAAGCTTAATAATAACAATAGTAATAACAATAATAATAATAATAATAAGAAGAAGAATAAGCATAATAATAATTTTAATAAGCCTAACAATAATAATAATCATCATCATAATAATTTATAGAACGTTAAAAGAACAGACACATACAAAACTGGCAGCAGATGGAGAGTGTCTGCTGTTTTTCTGTCTGTCTGTCTGAAAAATCGTACAATAACCTGGTTGCATAAGTATACACGCCCTTTTATAATGGGTCATGTGACTGTGCTCAGAATTCACACGTTCTGATTAACCTCGATTAAAGATCTGTTTCTGTATGATTCTCTTCTTGGTTTTATCCGACTGCTGAAGCCAAAGAGTTTACAGGTCATGTAGAGGATTCCACTGTGGAAAGGTATGAGTCAGGAGACGGTTACAGAGGAATTTCAAAAATACTAGATGTACCATGGACCACTGTGAAGGCCATCATCAGCAAGTGGAGATAATGGAGCACTACAGTGACATCACCAAGGACAGAACGTCCCTTCAGAAAAGTGAATATCTGGCGAGTATTGGTCACTCCCTGCATGTGACAACAGTATCTCGTATTCTTCACATGTCTGGCCTATGGGGAAGTCGCCTAGATCACCCCAAACCACGTGGTATATATAATGTGTTATGAGCTGATGAGACCAAGGTAGAACTTTTTTTCCGTAATTCTAAAAGATATGTTTGGACGGCTTATCACCCAAAGGACACTATACCCACGGTGAAGCACGGTGGTGGCAGCATCACGCTATGGAGCTGCTTCAGTTCAGCTGGGACTGGGGTTGTAGTCAAGACAGAGGGAATCGTCATCATCATCATCATCGTAGCTCCAAATACAGCTGAAGATGAAGAAAAATTCGACCTTCCACAATGATAAACCCGAAGCCCAAATCCAAGTCAACAAAGGAGCGGCTCCAGAAGAAGATCATGAGCGTTTTGGAGCGGCCCGGTCTGAGCACAGATCCGTGTCCAGAACGTGTGGAATGACTTGAATACGGCTGCGTACAGGAGATCCGCTCACTCTGTGATTGATAGATCTGGAGCATTCTTGCAAGGAAGAGCGGGATAAAACGACTAAACGAAGATGTGCGAAGTCGAGAGACTCTTCCAGAAAAACACTGAGTGCCGAATTACAAGCAAAAACTAAGTGTTAGTTAAGGGGTGTGTATACTTATGCAACCAGGATATTGTAAGGTTTTTCTTCTTTTTTTTCCCCCCCTATTTGTCTTTCTCTTTAATGTTGTTGAGGTGGCAAAGTGTCTGTGTGTGTGTGTGTGTGTGTGTGTGTGTGTGTGATGCTGCCAGTCACAGTAGCAGATATAGTGTATGCTAATGCGTACGTCCCCTGCGGACGTGTAAGTAAATCCTGCGTGCGTGTAATAAATTGATGGTTTTATTAGAGGCTCTTTTTGTTATCCGAGCTCTGAAAAGGAAAAAGGATCCGCTACAAGGGAAAAGGAACACTGCGGAATATCGATCCCGCCTCGCTCCGCCGCCCGCCAGAGACGATCCATAATGCATTAAGCACTTGAGCTTCAGAGACGGCGAGATGCACAGCGCCATCCGACAGACGCGGCGTCTCTGTCCTCTGTCCTCTCAAACACACACACACACACACACACACACACACACACACACACACACACGGGACAGTAAAACGTTTTGTTCCGGTATTAAATACGCCACCTGTGTGGTCATCTTACCCACAGTAATGACGTTCAGTTCTATTCACTACATGTGCTCACTACATAGGGTGTAACTTAATAGCATTATACACCCTACCTAGCACACGATACAGTGCATATGTGATTCTTAAATCGGTAAGTGCTATTTCTGTTTCGACGTGACGTTCTGTTTTCGTTACGAATAAAGTATTGGCGCCCTCGGTGTTGTTTGGGTCGCTTTCCACCGTCGAAAGAAACTCACGGTGACTCGTGTGTGATATTTCACCCCGGCTCTGACACGCCCATTTTAGCGTCAATCGCCCCTGGTGCTCTTCCAGCAGTTCTGCTCGTGGTTGATCTATGTACTCCAACGAGGTCCCCATCCACCATTTGGAAACAATCAGTAGCGTAAAAGCGCAAGGCTATTAAAAGCTGGAGCATGGGGTGGTACGGCTGAGTCGGTTCCTGTTCAGCACCATCCTAAAACTCGAGAGGGTTGAGACTGTCCCTCTTTCACTTTCTCCAAGCCACCAAATAAGTGCTGCCATTTTGACAGTTTAAACCTCCTCAGTAGCAAGTTTACATTTAATCCCTGACGGAAATTTAAATCTGAGTTTAAAGTGATGGAGCAACAAGATTATAGTTAATCCGGGTTTATTGTGAAATTAAACCCAGGATTAAATGGATGGTTTAAATGTAAGCAAGGTTTAAAGTTTGATGTAACAGAATTATTAGATAAACCTTGATTTAATCTGGATTTAAGCTTCATCCTTATTGGTCACCCCGCCATAATAAATGTTTTATTCATTGCAGTTCGTTCTGCAGGAACGAACGTAGACGACTTTTCCAGCTCACACAAGAGAGAAGTTTTTAATGTGCAAATGTGAAGCGTGTGTAAAAACAAACAGGTGGAGGGAAAGCCCGATGTAACGTGTGTGTGTGTGTGTGTGTGCGCGTGTGGTGTTGTTGTTGTCGTCTGAGCTGCGCTGGATTTTAGCCAATGTAAAAACAAGGCCTCACATACTGTAGATGTATTACAAAAGGTGTGTAATGGTTGATACGGTGACGTTTTCTGTAAGGAGTCTCCAGTGTCAGCGCGTCGTAACAGGCAGAGGTAAAGCCGGATGTTTTCTGACATCTTCAGGACAGAGGAGTGTAATTATGCTAACAGTCAGAGGTTAGGTCTTAATGTCTTGGTGTCTTGGAGTCTTGGAGTCTTGTTGTCTTGTAGTCTTGGTGTCTTGGTGTCTTGGATTCTTGGTGTCTTGGAGTCTTGGAGTCTTGTTGTCTTGGAGTCTTGGATTCTTCATGTCTTAGATTCTTGGTGTCTTGTTGTCTTGGATTCTTGGTGTCTTGGATTCTTGGTGTCTTGGAGTCTTGTTGTCTTGGAGTCTTGGATTCTTGGTGTCTTGGATTCTTGGTGTCTTGGAGTCTTGTTGTCTTGGAGTCTTGGATTCTTGGTGTCTTGGATTCTTGGTGTCTTGGTGTCTTGGTGTCTTGGAGTCTTGGATTCTTGGTGTCTTGGATTCTTGGTGTCTTGGTGTCTTGGAGTCTTGGTGTCTTGGATTCTTGGTGTCTTGTTGTCTTGGAGTCTTGGTGTCTTGGATTCTTGGTGTCTTGTTGTCTTGTAGTCTTGTTGTCTTGGAGTCTTGGTGTCTCGGATTCTTGGTGTCTTGTTGTCTTGGTGTCTCGGTGTCTTGTTGTCTTGGAGTCTTGGTGTCTTGGATTCTTGGTGTCTTGTTGTCTTGGATTATTGGTGTCTTGTTGTCTTGGAGTCTTGGTGTCTCGGTGTCTTGTTGTCTTGGAGTCTTGGTGTCTTGGTGTCTTGGATTCTTGGTGTCTTGTTGTCTTGGATTATTGGTGTCTTGTTGTCTTGGAGTCTTGGTGTCTCGGTGTCTTGTTGTCTTGGAGTCTTGGAGTCTTGGAGTCTTGGAGTCTTGGATTCTTGGAGTCTTGGTGTCTTGTTGTCTTGGATTATTGGTGTCTTGTTGTCTTGGAGTCTTGGTGTCTCGGTGTCTTGTTGTCTTGGAGTCTTGGTGTGGTATCAGAGGAGTAAAACCCTTCAGGGCGTGCTGTTACAGGAAAAGAATCAACATGAGTAACTCCGCTTCATCACACCACCCTGTCATCGATTATTTTATTCCTTACTTACCATAAAGACTTTTAATATAAGATTTATATAAGAGTTGGTCAAAATATTGTTCATTGGGAAAATACACACACACACACACACACACACACACAAAAACACCATTGCTTCTGTTTTTTCCTCATTTTCTTTGCACAAGCACTTTAATGGGAGCTTAAGATCATAAACGTGTGTGTGTGTGTGTGTGTGTGTGTGTCTTGTCAGAGATAACACACAGCAGAAATTGTTAATGGCTGCTCTCTGAAGGCTCCATTCATCTGCTCTGTGTGTGTGTGTGTGTGTGTGTGTGTGTGTGTGTGTGTGTGTGTAAGAGCAGTATTGTGGTTCTGTTCTGCTTCTGATGATGAGGCACGCAGCACAAACATACAATTCATAAAACACACAGTTCAGTCTCAGTCCAGAGCTGCTGCAGTTGCTTCTGCTGTTCGTGTGTGTGTGTGTGTGTGTGTGCGTGTGTGTGCGTGTGTGTGTGTGTGTGTGAGAGAGAGAGCCACTGCTTTATGTTGTTACAAAGATTGCAGCTTAATTGACAGCTTGCCATGACGGGGAAATCATGTGATTTCTCAAAGCGCATGTCAACAGGGCGGAAGATGCGAGCGTTTGCCGGAAAGCGGCTTAAACTGGTTTTCTCGCTGCTGCTTAACGACCGTCTATTGGCTTTCCAGTATATGTGTGTGTGTGTGTGTGTGTGTGTGTGTGTGTGTGTGTGTGTGTGCTTAGAACAGGAGTTGGTGTAAAATTAAATTGGGGAAAAAATAGACGACAGAAATGAAATAAAAGCTGTAATAACTAAATAACGTAGCTGTCGAATGTGGGCAGGGCCTAATATTCTAATGAGCGTGCTTGATTGACAGCTCTCTGTCCCAAGTTATTTACAGAGTGAACATCCGACCGAACGATTATAGGTTTTTTTAGTTATTGAAAAAATAACCTCATAATTTTTAATCTGTTTATAGTTACATTTAACGTCTCTCTCTCTCTCTTTTTCTCTCTCTCCCTCTCTCCCTCTCTCTCTCCCTCTCTCTCTCTCTCTCGATTTAATAAAATAAAATAAAAACCACAGCTTGTCATGTTACAGAGAAACCACAAACATAAAGTTACAGAACGAGCTGTTACTATAGAAACGATATCAGGCGTTAATATAAACCTGCGCTACTGTCAGAGCTGCTGTTACAGGAAATTCATCGACACCTTCTGACCAATCAGAATCCAGAACTCAACAGCGCCATGGAGTAAAAATCCATAATTGATACGCTTCTTAAAATATCGTCCACTTAGGAGGTTCCCTGGGTAGGCAGCATGTCTTTAAAAGGTTCTTTATGGTTCCTGGTGTGAAGATTTAAGATCTTCTCAAACAGAACACACACACACACACACACACACACACACACACACACACGTGAGTCTGTGAGCACTGCTTCTGCAGTTAAACTGTGATCCAGCACGAATCTTCTCTGCTCTTTTCTGTGATGCTATTCATTAGCGCCGATCTCTCCTCCGGCTTTTGTGCCGCCTCGTTCGGCGTGAGCACGCTCGTCTCTCTCGCGCGTCACTCGGCGCTAGGCGATGACGGAAGGAACGCGAGCGGCGGTCAAATTAGCGTTCGAGTATCCCCGACCGGTTCAATTAGGAAATTTATCCTGAAACGTATCCGTGGCGACGGTCCGACACGCTCACCTTCCTGCACACGACACGAGCTCTCCGAACAAACCCGCGACGAGCTCGTTAGCAAGGAAAAGAAGCTAAACGCATTCAACGAGTCCGTGACCAGGAACTGCTTTCATTTCACCCGGTTCCGTTAGACTTCCAAATCAGGCTCGTCTCAACAGAATCAAAGGAAAGGAACGTTACTGTAAATGAATAAAAAAAGAAGTTGTTGTAATAACGTCCCGTATGATTTCTTTACACTAAACTACCATTAATACGCTGAGATATTCCGGGATCTTTTAGGCATTTCATTTACAGCTAATTCTTCCACGGCGCTGTTGAGTTCTGGATTCTGATTGGTCAGAAGGTGTCGATGAATATCCTGTAACAGCAGCTCTGACAGTAGCGCAGGTTTATTTCAACGCCTGATGTCGTTTCTATAGTAACAGCTCGTTCACACGGACTTGTACAGTAAACAAATTTGAAAAAAGCGTGTACGTCTTGATACGTGTAAGGAAACGTTTCTGTAACGTGTACGTAAGGAGTCTCCAGTGCCAGTCAGAGGTAAAGCTGTAAATTGACCTTTTTCTCTTATTAACGTCAAAGAGAGCGAAAAAAATAAAGAGAGGCTGGTGACGGAGCGACCGTTTATATCTGCGAGAGCTAAGTGAGAACATGTTTCACGGACGTTCCAGAACAAGAAATGTAACTATAAACGGATAAAAAAAAACACAAGTATCTTTTTTTCAGATTGGTAAACTGCTGTGGTGTAAAAGGAATAAAACACATGGGGGGCGTGCTGTTATAGGGAAATAATCAACTTCGGGGTGGTAACAGTACCCCGGCTTCATCGCACCGCCCGGGCGTTGATTATTTCACTCGAACTGCACGACACGGAGCGATTTACTCCTTCTGCTGTGTGCTAGTGTTAACGAGTCTTAACCAACACCTTCTGACCAATCAGAATTGAGAATTCAGCAGCGCTGTGGTGTAACAGGAAGTTCAGAGAAGACTAATAGGAAGTGCATGTATTTACATTTGCAGGTCTTGGGGCTTTATAGGGTTAAAAGTTTTGACACCCATCAAACAAACCCATTCAACTATTACAGTATATCAACAATATATATATATATATATATATATATATATATATATATACGTATGTGTGTATATTTTTTAGTGGAAAGTAAAACATCATGCTTCATGATGATTTAAAGCTATTAGATCTGAGTGTACATGATTACAGGACGGAAGTGCGCACTACTCAGGGAGGCTACTCAGTGGACCACGCCGGCTTTTCCACGCACTCTTCCATACCACACAGCGAGAAGAAGAGCCGCGCTCAGAGACCCGCGCAGACGAAGCTCAGGTGGTGCGTCGAGGTCATCGGCGTCCTCGGCGTCCTCTATCTTACACAGTGTTGATTTAAACATGTTAGGTTTAATAAAAAAAAAACATTTTGTTCTAACACAAATAAGTGCTGCATTCGTCAACGATCGCTAGGATTCTGATAAACATCAGAGTATAATGTGGGGAGGGTCTGTGGCGAGAATGATCACAGAATGATTAGTGCACAGGCGGAAACAAAAGAACAAAATTGGGGGGGAATCTGAATATAATGCCGAAAAGGAACAAATGTTAGTATGAAGAAGAAGAAGAAGAAGAAGAAGAAGAAGAAGGATCACACAAGTAGAAATAAAAGAAATTCAAAAGATGAAAAAAAAAAAATCAATCAGTACATAATGTGGAAAGGAAAAGATTAGAAAAAAGTAAAACAACAACAACAACAACAATAATAATAATAATAATAATAATAATAATAATAATAATAATAGTAATAGTTATAATCATTATAATAATAGAACGATTATTTACCCTTTAGAGTAATTAAAAAAATCAAACATCAAAAGACAACTTTTATTTTATATTATTTTTATTATATTTTCTTAAAGAAAGTAAATATTAGAATATAAACCAGAAAAGAAAAGGCTTTTTAAAAAATAAATCTAACAAGTGATCCATAAAAAATAAAATGATAAGTTATAACAACAGTAATAATGATAATAATAATAATAATAATAATAATAATAATAATAATAATGATTATTTACCCTTGACGTTAAGGATTAGTTCACAAATTGCAAAAAAAAAAAAAAGTCAGAGTATAAAACAGAAAAGAGAAGGGCTTTTATGTATTTCTAACAAGCTATCAATAAAAAAAAGTAATAATAATAATAATAATAATGATAATAATGATAATGATAATTTCACCTGGGCGGTTGAATGCTTATTAACCCTGAGAGTCAGGAGCATGTACGTGAAGTGTAAAAGACGAGTCTGAACTCCATCTGCTCATCCGGTATCTCTGCCGCAAACTGAATTAGTGCCATTGATTTTAAAATGAACTACTTACCATGTCCATTATGCGTTTAGTTTGATTTACAGGGTGTGAGGAGCGCTTTTAAAAACAACATGGCCACAGGCTGGAGCCGCAGCTCCGACCGGAGAGGCACACGGCACCTGTTTCGCTCGGGGAGACGCCTCGGCCTCGTCTTTGTTTAAATGTTTATCTCCTGTTAAGTGTCTCAAGTGCAGCTATTTCCCCCTTTCTGCATTTTATTTACATCTCTCATGGTGATTTCTCCTGTTATTCCCTTTCCCCACAAGACGGCTATTATTAATCAATCAGGACGCTGCTTCTCGTACGCTCCGAGTTTTCTTTTGTTTCGTATCATCATCACCATCATCACCATCATCATCAGCTGCGTCAACTTTAAAAAGCTCTAAGTGCCGTGATTGCTAATTACAAACCTTTCTCATGGAGACTTCTCCGCTTTTGTTGTTAATATCATGTGTTATTAGCGTAGCCGCACGGCCGGGGCGGAGTGGGGTGGGGTGGGGTGGGGGGGTAATGGGGGCGGGGGGCCTCGTCTCTTAAACGCCCATTTGTTTTGGAGTCTTTCAGTGCAGGATGCTATCAATAGACACTAAAGAAAGATCAATAAGCGTTCATTTATCCAGTCGGGCAAGTCGCCGCAGCACAGCCACTTCATTATACACGCCGAGCAGCATTTGCTTTAATTGGCCCCGAATCAAAGGAGTGAAGTGGATGGAGTGGACCGATTTGCATATCTGTCAGCGAGTCGGACCTGCCGATTGGCCCGGTGCGCGTAATGACGCCGAAATTTGCAAGTCATACGTCTGGAAACAGGAGGGTTGAAGCGAATCGAGGGCTTTTGTCAAGTCTCTGTGGTTTCATTTGCAGCGAGCGTTAACACTGCAGTCTCGTAAAAAAAAAACAACAACAACAATACAAAGCTCAGACCAGGAGTGTGACGATACATCAGATCAGACGTGTATCACGATAAAGTAGCAGTGATAGCAGTGGAGGGTTAAACTAAACTACGTCAGGAAACTACACGACGACGGGGGTGGAGCGACGCAGCATGAACTCCACGATCTTCCTATGGCAGCACGTCCTGACGCCTTTAATTCCTTTTACACCGCAGCAAAGGTTACAACCTTCCATTCGTTAAAGGACGACACGTCGTACTTTTTATCCGTTTGCGGTCGCATTTCATTTTAGAGTTTGTGGAACGTCCTCAAAAAGAAAAAGTTCCCCATTCCTGTCATTCCCTCGTGTTTTGTTCGATCTCTTTAGACGGAAATAATAATAAAAATAATAAAATAGAATTCAAACAAAAAAGCGGAAACGCCTTTCGACAGCTTCGTTACACAAAAGTAAAGCGCTGAAACTGGAGACTCCTTCCTTCCATGAATGTTGAAGAAACGTCTCCTTACAGAAAACCTCATATCCGACGATCGTACAGGTTTTTAAATCCATCGTACGGGTTCCTACGAACGAGTTGTTGCTATAGAAACGATAACGTATTAGAATATAAACCTGACACATTCTGACCAATCAGAATCAAGCAGGTATAATAACTAGTAATATTGATGTTTTACAAGCTGTCACTCATCCCAGGGCCCCAAAAGTACACTTTGCCCTTTTCTTTATGTTTCTTTTTTTGTTTGTTTTTCCCCACATTTACGTGACGAGACGTCCGACGTCACACCCGTTCCCCTCGCCGTCGTTCTGCTGCCCCGATTGCGAGGAAGCCATTTTGCCACGACCCTCCTTATCTACGGCCTGCTGCGTTTCCACATTACGGCTGAAGTACAGTTCTCCACAGCAGCAGCAGCAGGCTGTAATTTACTGCCTCGGCCATCTGTTGTGGCTCTGCGAAATTACACGTAAACTGGTTAGCGGACACTTTGGCCCATTGTCTGTTGTTTTGATAATCACCCTTAATAATGCTCGGCATCAATATGGTCTTTAAACCCGATTTGGGGGGTTAATGGAATAAGACGGAGGCAGTCAGTGTATGCATCGGGACTAATGTCATTAGGAATGTTTGCGAAGAGCCAAATTAAATCAGCCATAAATTGCGCTCTCGAGTTTAGGCCGAAAAAAAAAAAGAAAAGAAAAGAAAAAAAAAAAAGCCTGCAGCCGTTCATCCCAAGAAACGCGCTTCATATTTTAACCTCTCGTGGTGACTGCACTTAAAACGGACCCGAATATAGGAAGCACAGCATGAACGGATGGTAATAATTACTTCAGTCGCTCTAATGTTTTCAATTGAAAAAGAAAAAAACCCATCTCTGAGGAACGGCTCAGCTTACGGGAGCGTTGTGAAACGTCGGTTGTTCTAGGAAACGTGTCGATTTCTTGAGTTGAACCGAAACGAGTTTAAAAGATTGTACGATTTTTGGGACGTCCGTGTCAATGCGTCAGATTTGCTGCAACAGGCTTCATCTCAGGAGAGCGAGGAGAGGGTTCTCTCTCTCTCTCTCTCTCTCTCTGTCTCTCCCTCTCTCTCTCTGTCTCTCTCTGTCTCTCTGTCTGCATCTTGTTTGAGACATGACAGAACAAAAGAGTCAGACGGTGTGAGTTTACAGCGAGTTCACCTGAAACACGGCACCTGTAGCTTTAGGTAACACGCCCTTCATACCTGCGAACGAGTGCCAGGATATGTAACCCGAACGAAGGAGCGAGGTGGATGCGTTGCCAGACCTACAGGTGATCACATGCCATCGTGATCGCGTGAAGTGTTCACCTTTCTCGCTGTGATTGGGAGGGGAGGGGAGAGGAGGGGGAAGGAGGGGAGAGGAGGGGGAGGGGGTTATAGGATGGAATTCAGTGATTGGAGGGTCGTTTGTATGCCAGAGATTATTAGTTGCGAGGAATTCTACTTAACAGTATACGTTATATGTTCGCGGCATGGCGCAATGACGCTATCTGTAACTGTATCTGTTTGATATCTGCTCTAAATGTTTGTAACTGGATTTGGATTTAAAGTGTAAAAGTGTTGGGGGTTTTTTTGGTGTTTGGTGTGTTGATCGTTAAAGTGGATCCAGAACACGTCATGGTCACGGGTTGTGGTTGAAACACAGGCAGGCAACGTCAAAAAAACGTGATAAAACATCGATGCAAACGAGAGGAATTAAACGTAAACCGCTCGGTAACGTGAAATCCTGCGTCCCAATTCGCTTACTTACTGTATACTGTGCACTGAGAGTAGGTACTCTTATTTTTGAGCGTGTACTGTCATGTAACGGTTTTTAGTAGACGGGTGCAAGTGCAGAGAACGCGAGAACGAGAACGCGGTCAAATCCACGAAAAACAAAAAAAAATCGAGGGCCAAAAGGTTTAGTACGGGTCTGGCGAGAAGACGCAGAAACACTCACAATACTTCGCATAGAACAAAAGACACATGAGGGGTGGAAATACTTTTATAACGTAAGCAGTGGTAAAACAAAAACAGGCGAGGGATTTAACGTGGAAGGGGAAGACGGGACAGAAACGTAACAAAACACACGTGTAGAAAGTAAACAAAGTCAACGTCACCAACCACGAAGTGCGTGTCGTCGTGACATGTACCAAGACAGGACTGGGACACAGTAAAACATAACGCAACGGAAGGGAGCCTTGTTGCCTAGTTACGCACACCGCCACCGTCACCAACCTCCGCACACTAAGGTTCGGCTTTTCTTCCTTCATTATTCCTTATATCGTTTATACTGCATACTTAAATGTACAATTAACTTGATCATCTTTTTACACAACATCCAACCGTTAATCTTACGTGACAATAAAACACTTCGATTAGTGCCTAACATTTAAGTTCTTACGCTTAAATGGCGAAGGCGCGTCACCAACGTTATGCTCGTCTGACGTGTTCGCGGGTCGAATTCGGCGAAGCAGACCATCGCAGAACTCCTCCTCCGTCCATCACGCAAGGAGCTGTGGGAAATATTAGCTTAAAACATGTCCACACAAACGTTTATGGCATCTGGCAGACGCCTTTATCCAGAGCGACCGACTTTTATCTCATTTGTACAACTGAGCGTTTGAGGATTAACGGCCCAACAGCGGAAGCTTGGCAGTGCTGGGATGTGAACTTATGACCTTCTGAGCAGTAGTCCAACACCTTAACCACTGAGCCACCGCTGCACCTGACTGGGAATCAGAGAGCATCTGGGTGTTTTTGGGATACTCGTTTTGACGTACACTGATTTGGGAGAGACTAATTCTGATCTCAGGTACTATTTAGGATGGATAGTAGTCGAATTGGGACGCAGCAAAAGGCAATAAACAGGCAATCTAATTGCAAACCAACATAAAACATCTGGAGGCAATCAGAGACAGGATGAGCGTCGTATTTGTATCTGTTGAACACGTTAGCCGGTCATTCTGAATAATGAATACGAATAATTCCTACACAGTGACGACCCTAAGAAATACCATCATGCCATATTTGCATGTAGTATCTGTAAGTCCTGTAATTGTAGCATTACAGACGAGTGGTATTCCTCAAGGTTTAAGAATAAGCGCTTCATTATTTCTTGTACGAGTGTGTTAGGACACGGCTAACACGCCCGCCTGTGACCCGCGCAGTCATACGCGCCTCGTCTCGCTTCAGGCGAATGACAAGCGAGTCAGACACACAGGCAGAAAGCGTATAGTCTTCCTTATCGGCCCGGATCTGAATGAACGTGGAACAAAAGCGGCGTGTTTTTTGAGGTGCGTCACTTTAGGCCAGGTGAGTTGGAGGTGAGAGCGATGGGAAACCTGTGGAGAGATTTACGACTAGAGGAAAGCCTGATGAAAAGCGAAAGGTGAGGTCATTTCTTTTTTTTTTTTTTTTTTTTTGCTTTCTCTCTCCTTCGATTTAGAGAGCCAGAGCCAGTTAACTGAGCTGTCGTCCCTTTGTGCGGTCTCCCGTCTGACAGCCTCGGGCTCTGGGCCCGAAAATACGCGCGAGAGAAACAAATAGCGCTGTCTCCCCAAGGAGAAACGGAGAGAAGACGATACAGCTTTTGCCCAGACGGCCGTCGAGAGAAGATGTCACCGTTTAATGGAAACACTCGAGGGAGCGGTCGGAAAAAAAGACACTTACTAACTACTTGTAACTACTACAGAGAGGCTTAGACAGACTTTGTGGAGTTCCAGGAAAGACAGGACGTAGCTGTCCTTGTATCATGTGACACACAACACTGCGAGCTACTGGCGTTCTCCAAGTGCCGCTACTAGGCCCTTTTGTCCTTGTTGGCTGTCATTAGTATTATATGGAGGTGTCCTTAAACGGTGGACATGTCGGCGATACAAATGTGCAAAACTGTTGTTTCCTTTGATTTATTTATTTATTTATTTATTTATTAATAAATAAATACAGTTTTTCAGCAAAATTTAAAAATAACTAGTCAGTATAGTGCACAGGCCCAGTGCTGTTAAATATTCTGCAGCAACAAGATGACATTCACTGTATTCCTACCATATCATCATTTATTCTTAACCATCTGCGTTTTTTATCACTCTTAATGCTGCTGAATTCTGCACTGTGATTGGTCAGAAGGTGTCTACAATCGGTCCGTTCAGAATTTCACGATTTTGTGATCGCAAACTCCGCAATATTCCGAGGCGCTCGCAGTTTTTTAAAAAAATACCGCAGATTTCCCGCAGATTCGGGCCGAGACGCGTCACGTGACGTCATTATGACGCGCGTTCAGTCGAAGCCGTCTTCGATCCCCGTGCGTCGAACACGAGTACAGCTATAAGGTCTCGTATGCCGACAAACACCGCTGCAAAAGAGCGCGCAGGACAATTTAGTGCGATTGCGATTTCGCCGATTCGAGTCGTTTTCCGCAAAACATAAGCACAAAAAACTCCGCAACGCAAATTTCGAAAACAGTCGCCGTTTTTGGCCGCAACGATCACAAAAAAAACCCCGGTACGGACCGAAAAACAGCAGCTCCGACAGTAGTGCACCTACAGATCACAGGTTTATATTAATGCGCTATGGTTTCTATAGTAACCGCTCGTTCACTGGGACTCCACTGATAATAAACCGATTTTTAAAACATCGGGACGTTTTCTGTAAGGAGACGTTTACGTAACGTGTCCGGAAGGAGTCTCCAGTGTCAGCGCTTTATACAGGAACAGTCAGAGGTAAAGCTGTAACGTGCAGCTTTTCGAAACACTTCGCGGTTTCTCGGCAACGTGACGGTGAGAACAGGAACCGGGTCGATTTGTGGGCATTCCACGATATTGAACATAACTATACATGGATACGAAGGCGCAATCGTCGGTGAGTTTGTGGTCAAACCAAACCGCTTCGTCGCGTCACGCTGCCGTCGATTAGTATTCGTAAACAGCATTAATTCCTTATAGTGTATATTCCTTACACATCACATTATCTCTGAACTTCTGCAAGTGTTTTAGGCACAAAAATGCGGACAGAGAATCCCGCCGATCCCGTCTTCGCTTCAGCCGCACTGCGTAGATGACACTCGAGACACTTCGAGTCATGCTTCTGCAGGTAAACTGGCACAGATTGAGGTTTTGGCTGATATTTTAGTCGTATCTGTCTGGCTGACTGAGAAATCCCTGGCAGCCATGTCGATCAGACCACACAGCGTCGCCCAGCTGACTCCACGCCAGAGTTTCGTTTACAGACGACTCGGCATGGCGCTTACATGTCGCTGGAAGAATCCCCGCGATCCTGCGGCTAACCGACGTGCGGCGGTGTTTAGAGAGCGTTCTGGAAATCCCCCTGTTGTTTTGTCTTTCCAACAAGCAGGACTCCTAAACCCCCGAGTCCTGCCTGATACCCCGCCGCTACACATGTTCTCTCAGCGCACGACACCGCAGCCACGGCGCAGACGTTATTAGAGCGTCTCACGTTGCACCGTGTTGGCATCGAAACACTTGTCATAGCTCACATAAAGGTTCAAACACAGTTCTCGCTCAAATGCCTGGCGTACTTCGTGAAGACTTACTCACCCTATCGAGTGTAATTGATCATTATGCACTGATTTAGGACTTGGCAGGAAGCTCGGCTGTCTGTGTTCGGATTACACGCGTTCATAAAAAGCGACAGGAGCATCCCTTTGAAAATTTATAGACACGTCTGTGGAAAAAAAGAGAAGAGAAGAGAAGAGAAGAAAAGAAAAACCTCTTGGAATGAAGGTTGACACCGAAGACGTTCCATGTCTGGGGTGTCTGGTTTTGTAAAATATCCGACATTATACGGGGAAGGTTGCGAAACTTTGCGTCTACATCCGAAAACTATTTCATGAACTTATTTCAGCAGTTATCAGATACTTTCTCGAAGTATTTCTCCAACGAGATACTTTTTCACTCGTTCACGTCCAATAAAAGAGCGTGTACTTATCCGTGTCATACTCGCGCGAATCAAACCGTATCGAAACTGTCCCGTTCGATTCGATCTTATTCGCAGCGCATCACGCCTTTAACTGTTGCCTAGACATTGCCACTAGTGAGAAATATTCATATTAATGCATTCGAATAAAATCATATTGAAAGTAATACTGTTCATAAATTGAAAACTGAAATGAAGTAAATAGTAAAAATAATCAAATGTTGATCAGGAAAAGGGAAAATAAGTAGAAATCTTGTCTAGAAAGCAGTGACGCTGAGAATTCGGCTGAGTTTGAACTCGTTTTAGGGAAAAGTAGAATGAATATAGTGTCTCTAGATAGCGAGTCTTTCTTTCTTTCTTTCTTTCTTTCTTTTGCATCATGGCTATTTCATTCAGTACAAAATACAAAAAAAACACAGCAAGAGATCTGTCGTGTGTAATACAGCGGGGGGATGACTATTGGACGCGTCAACATTATTTTCAGTAAATATATTTACTCTCACTTGGTTTCAGAGAAAAAAGAATGGCCGAGTCAATCACCTGACTCGCATCCAACTGAACAAGAATTAAAGACAATATGTTTAGAAGAACGGACCAAAGTCACACCCGAACACTGCGGAACATGAATTTCTTCGTACAGGAAGTGTCTTGAAGCTTCATTACAAACAAAGGCTTCTCCACGAAGTATAAAATATGAATTAAACTTCAGTTAGCGTGTTCAGTACTTTTCTCCCGTGTCATTCCTCTTTATTTCACATAACTTTATTTATGGACTTTAGTGTTGTGAATTCTTTACATTTCCGGATTTCTTGAGTGAATACTGATGTCTGGTGAAAAGTTCATGTGAATAACCCAATTGGAAATATATTTACTGAAAAAAACGTTGACGCGTTCAGTACTTATTTCCCCCGCTGTATAAACTCTGAGTTAAAGACGACCTCGGCGAGACGTTTCATCAGGAAGTCCTGCGTTTTCAACAGCAAGAGCGGTCACAAAACAACTGAAACATTTGTGTAATTGTTTATAAAAGTGGGCGTGTCTACTGGATCGTGACGTACTAGCGCATGTCCAACTTAACTGACTTAACTCAAACTCAAAGCTCAATCCGCTTGTTGCGCTTCAGATGATCGAGGCAATTCCTAGAACCGTCTCAGGGAGGACCCTCAGAGTGTATCCAAAATAAAACATCTATAGCACTATAAATATCACTATATCTGTCTGTCTGTCTCTCTATCTGTCTGTCTGTCTTTCTATCTGTCTGTCTGTCTCTCTATCTGTCTGTCTGTCTCTCTATCTGTCTGTCTGTCTCTCTATCTGTCTGTCTGTCTCTATCTGTCTGTCTGTTTCTCTGTCTCTCTATCTGTCTCTCTGTATCTCTATCTGTCTGTCTGTCTCTCTATCTGTCTGTCTGTTTCTCTGTCTCTCTATCTGTCTGTCTGTATCTCTATCTGTCTGTCTGTCTCTATCTCTCTCTATACAGTTTAGTACAGTTTATAATATTACTTCCAGAGAACACACCACAGAGCGAGGAGGTGTGTGTAAGTTGAGGAGTGTGTGTGAGAGTGTGTGTGTGTGTGTGTGAGAGAGAGAGAGAGAGAGAGAGAGAGAGAGAGTGTATGAGAGTGTGTACTGTGTGAGAGTGTATGAGAGTGTGTGTGTGTGTGTGTGAGAGAGAGAGAGAGAGAGAGAGAGAGTGTATGAGAGTGTGTACTGTGTGAGAGTGTATGAGAGTGTGTGTGTGTGTGTGTGAGAGAGAGAGAGAGGGTGTGTACAGTATGAGAGTGTGTGTGAGTGTGTGTGTGTGAGAGAGAGTGTGTGTGAGAGTGTGTACAGTATGAGAGTGTGTGTGAGTGTGTGTGTGAGAGTGTGTGTGAGAGTGAGAGTATGTGTGTGTATGTGTGTGTGTGTGTATGAGTGTGTGTGTGTGTATGTGTGTATGAGAGAGTGTGTGTGTGTGTGTGTGTGTGTAGGGATTAGGGATGAAGTGTGCACTACACCTCAGGGTGTGTCCTGATTGCAGTTGCAGGTGTTAATTTGAGTTCAGGAGGAAGTGGCCCGAGGTGATGTGATTATCTGATCTCAGAGCAGTGTGTGTGTGTGTGTGTGTGTGTGTGTGTGTGTGATTCAGTCAGAGCTCACACCTGCCTGCTGAGGACACACACCTAGGACCAGACAGGAAACACGTAGAAATCTCTTTAATAATACACTTAACATCAAAAAGGTCACATGAGAGGCTTTAACTGTCTGTCTGTCTGTTTCTCTATCTGTCTGTCTCTCTATCTCTGTCTGTCTGTCTCTCTATCTCTGTCTGTCTGTCTCTCTGTCTCTGTCTGTCTGTCTCTCTATCTCTGTCTGTCTGTCTCTCTATCTCTGTCTGTCTGTCTCTCTGTCTCTGTCTGATTAAAGCTGACTGTATCATCATATATCAATATGATGTTGTCCTGATGTTGGAGGTTCTGGTGTGATGGTGAATATGAGGTTGTCCTGATGTTGGAGGTTTCGGTGTGATGGTGAATATGAGGTTGTCCTGATGTTGGAGGTTTCGGTGTGATGGTGAATATGAGGTTGTCCTGATGTTGGAGGTTTCGGTGTGATGGTGAATATGAGGTTGTCCTGATGTTGGCTGTTCTGGTGTGATGGTGAATATGAGGTTGTCCTGATGTTGGCTGTTCTGGTGTGATGGTGAATATGAGGTTGTCCTGATGTTGGTTGTTCTGGTGTGATGGTGAATATGAGGTTGTCCTGATGTTGGTTGTTCTGGTGTGATGGTGAATATGAGGTTGTCCTGATGTTGGAGGTTTCGGTGTGATGGTGAATATGAGGTTGTCCTGATGTTGGTTGTTCTGGTGTGATGGTGAATATGAGGTTGTCCTGATGTTGGAGGTTTCGGTGTGATGGTGAATATGAGGTTGTCCTGATGTTGGTTGTTCTGGTGTGATGGTGAATATGAGGTTGTCCTGATGTTGGTTGTTTTGGTGTGATGGTGAATATGAGGTTGTCCTGATGTTGGTTGTTCTGGTGTGATGGTGAATATGAGGTTGTCCTGATGTTGGAGGTTTCGGTGTGATGGTGAATATGAGGTTGTCCTGATGTTGGTTGTTCTGGTGTGATGGTGAATATGAGGTTGTCCTGATGTTGGAGGTTTCGGTGTGATGGTGAATATGAGGTTGTCCTGATGTTGGTTGTTCTGGTGTGATGGTGAATATGAGGTTGTCCTGATGTTGGTTGTTCTGGTGTGATGGTGAATACGAGGTTGTCCTGATGTTGGAGGTTTCGGTGTGATGGTGAATATGAGGTTGTCCTGATGTTGGAGGTTTCGGTGTGATGGTGAATACGAGGTTGTCCTGATGTTGGTTGTTCTGGTGTGATGGTGAATATGAGGTTGTCCTCTCTGTGCTAAACTGCTGGAAAGAAGAACCAATAAATCTCTGACTGTCTGAGCTCGGAGCTGTCGTGTTTCATCACACCGGCGGCTCTGTGCAGATGATTTACAGAGGTTTGAGGTTGATTGTAGACAAATAGCTGTCGTGTCAGTCCCACATCCCCCCCTGCACACAGACAGACGTCTGCCTTCTAAAAGCTATGCTCAAGGTGCTTTTGTTTCAGCATGCCAGAATTAATGAAGCTATGTTTCATTCCAGTGTGTCAGGTGTCAGTGTAAAGTGAGATCCAGAAGAATCCAGCTCTAAACCACAACTGTGTGTTCTGCCATCGAGGAATATTAAAGGTGTATTGTAGTGTAGAGTGCAGGCATTGTGGGAGGTGTTTACATGAGTACATAATCTGTAATAAACCCTTTTTAACACTCATGCTGTCTTCACTACTTAGTAATAAATATTCCAGGCTACAGATTTAGATTAAAAACAGACAGTGTGTCTTTCTTCTGTCTGTGTTTCAGTTAGCAATTTAAACTGTATTGATGGAACAGAGCCACAGAGATCACGCCTCCTTCACTGAGACTGACAGACACAGAGATCACGCCTCCTTCACTGAGACTGACAGACACAGAGATCACGCCTCCTTCACTGAGACTACAGACACAGAGGCCACGCCTCATTCTCTGAGACTGACAGACACAGAGGCCACGCCTCCTTCACTGAGACTGACAGACACAAAGACCACACCTCCTTCACTGAGACTGACAGGTACCAAGGCCACACCTCCTTCACTGAAACTGACAGACACAAAGGCCACACCTCCTTCACTGAAACTGACAGACACAGAGGCCACACCTCCTTCACTTAAACTGACAGGTACTGAGGCCATGCCTCCTTCTCTGAGACTGACAGACACAGAGGCCACGCCTCCTGAAACTGACAGGTACCAAGGCCACATATCCTTCACTGAAACTGACAGGTGCCATGGCTACGCCTCTTTCGCTGAGACTGACAGGTACAAAGGCCACACCTCCTTCACTGAGACTGACAGACACAGAGGCCACGCCTCCTTCGCTGAGACTGACAGACACAGATGCCATGCCTCCTTCACTGAGACCCACATTTACCAAGACCACGCCTCCTTCGCTGAGACTGACAGATACCGGCAGGCCACGCCCCCTTCACTAAGACTGACACACAGATGCCACGCCTCCTTCGCTGAGACTGACAGATACAGACAGGCCACGCCCCCTTCACTAAGACTGACACACAGATGCCACGCCTCCTTCACTGAGACAACAAGTATTTTTTATATTGGAAAAATGTTCAGCAAAAACTTTAAGCCACATCATATTATGCAGTAGTATCTCCTGTACCACACACACACACACACACACACACACACACACACACACATGCTTTTTTGCTGTTTAAATAACATTTTTTGTTACAAAAAAGAGACTAAAACACATTTTTACAGAACTGGAGATGAAAATTTCAATTCCATCTTTCCTCTTTTCGGTAGTTTATCTACCTTTTGATGTGTCGCTCATAAAAGCCTCGGCGCGCGTCTGCAATAAGCTCCACTCGCTGAACCTCGACCTGCGGCCATTAGCCAAACACCAACGCCGGCACACGCCGCTCTCACACAAACCATAATTGAAAAAAATTGTCCATGTTTATAACAAAAAAACATCTCACCCAGTGTGTGTGTGTGTGTGTGTGTGTGTGTGTGTGTGTGTGTTGTGGAGGTGGACACAGTTGTACACTTTAATCTCGTGTATAAGGCGCGTCAAACAGCAGAAGTGCTGCAGATTTTTCCTTTGAAATGGAACAGAGTTCAATTATCCGGCCACGCAAATTTCATTAAGGCGGCCATTGTCCAGCCGGATAACCGTGTGTGTGTGTGTGTGTGTGTGTGTGTGTGTGTGTGTGTGTGTGTGTTTGTGTGTGTGTGTGTGTGTGTGTGTGTTATGCTGAGTACACACTTCGTTAAGCTGGATGGAGAGCGAGAGAAATCCGAGTCCAATCTTGGCTTGGTTCAAAGATGCACTGCTTTTCTGTTTGAAGCTGAAGTGTGTGTCCTGCTGATACACTGAATCACTGAGTCACACATCGGGATGTTAACACACACACACACACACACACACACTGACGCACATCACAGCTTATTCACGTCGTATTTCATTTAATCGCAGACTTCAAAGTGATTCATATAACATCCTTCCTGAGTGTGTAATCAGACTCAAGCGTTATTGTTGAGCTCTCGAATCTGAAGGTGTTGATTAACGAGTCCGGTTCAGATGGCAGGTTTACGATACGTCATCGTTTCTATAGTAACGGCTCATTAACAGGGACTCGTACGGCGGACGCTCCACGTAAGCATCGATGTGGTAGAGTTTTCTGTAAGGGGAAGTTTATTTATCGTTTATGGAAGGAGTCTCCAGTGTCAGAGGTGAATCTTCAGGACAGCGGAGTTCACAATTCTTTGAGGTTTCTCCGTAACATGACGATCTTATTCTTCAAGAGAGAGAGAGGGAAAAGAGAGGTGAGGGAAAGACTTTGTCTCGTGGACGTTCCAGTTCTGGTATGTCATTCTGATGATGCTTGTGTCCAGGTGGCGTCTAACTGAATCGAGTCTGAATCGATTCTCCTGGTCAGGCTGTGAGCAACAGCTTGGCCTGCAAAGGTCAAACAGGAAGGTCACGGATGTCCGGAGAGGGCTAGACAGATATGACAAGGTCTCAGTCAGGGTCGTGACCTGTGTGACCTCTAGAGGTCACTAAAACCTGTTCTTTATCTGTGAATCTAATGCTTATCACTTATTACATACGATATCTGTCAAAGTGAATAAGAACGACTCTGAAGCATTAAATTCTACGACGTAATCCTGATGTTTTCATCTGAAGATGCTGGGAGAAATCCGTGACACGACAGCTGAAGGTCATGTGAAGGACATGTGTTAATGGCATCAAGATGAAATAAGTGTGACTAAATGACTAATGTTGGTAAATCAGAGTCAGAATCTGAATTAGAAGCATAAATGAATCAGATTCAAAACCAGAATGTGAATTACAGCATGAGTGAGGATTTGAATCTGAACCAGAGGCATATTTTAAATCTGAATCAAAATCTGAATTGAAGTCTGATTTAGAATTTGAATCTATATCCGAAATGGAATCAGACTCCCTCAAGATTTGAAACATAATTAGAATAAGAATCAGCATTTAAATCTGAATTAGACTCGGAATATAATCTGAATTGGAACCCGATTTCGGATATGAATCGGAATAAATTAGAATCTAATTCAGAATTAGAATCAGAATCTGATTCAGAATCAGGATTTTAATCTGAAGCAGAATTAGAACGGGAATTTGTATTGGATTTTAAATCAGAATCTAAATTGAAATAAGAATCGAAATCTGAATCAAAATCTGAATCTGAATTGGAATCCAAATATGAATCAGAAACAGGATTTTAATTGGAATCAGAATTTGTATTAGAATTTGAATCTAATAGTAATGTGAAATAAGGATTAGACTCAGAATAGAATCTTAATTGGAATCAGAACGTGAATCTGAATTCAAATATAAAATAGAATTTGAATTAGAATATGAATCAGAATGCAAATCTGAATTACACTCAGATTCAGAAACAGGATTTTATTCTGAAGCAGAATTAGAATGGGAATTTGTATTGGATTTTAAATCATAATCTAAATTGAAGTAAGAATCAAAATCAGAATCAAAATCTGACTCAGAAACAGGATTTTAATCTGAATCAGAATGAGAATTTGTGTTAGAATTTGAATCTAATTCAAATTTGAATGTGAAATTTAATAAGAATTAGAATCAGATATAAATATATATGAATACGAATCAGAATTTAAATGTGAATTAGACTCAGAATCAAAGTCAGAAACAGCATTTTAATCTGAAGCAGAATTAGAATCTGAGTTTGAAGTAGATTTTAAATCAGATTCTAAAATTAAACGAGTCAAAATCAGAACTAAAAATCGAGTTTAAATCTGAATCAAAATCGGAATTAGAATCAGAATTTGGATCTGAATTAGAATCTGAATCATATTCTCTCACAGGTACTAGGGATTTGAGTTGAATGTTAATAAGCTGTTATGAAGTTAGCATGCTGATGTGAGCGTGCTGACATTAGCATCCTGATGTTAGCATACTGATGTTAGCATACTGATGTTAGCGTGCTGATGTTAGCGTGTTGATGTTAGCGTGCTGAACATGATTATTTCTGGTCGTTGTAGGTGACGGTGAGGATGTACAAGCGTGGAGCTCACAGCTGGCTGGGAAAACCTCTCAGCGGGACGTCCACCATCCCATCCAGCACACACGTCGTGTTTCGCATCAGCGGCGACGACAAAGACGCCAAGATCCCGTCTAACAGCATCCACACCATCACGCTTAGCATCTAGAGAGAGAGAGAGAAAGAGAGAAAGAGAGCGAGATAGATAGAGTGAGAGAGAGAGAGAGAGAGTGAGAGAGAGAGAGAGAGAGAGAGAGAGAGAGAGAGAGTGAGGGAGAGAGAGAGAGTGAGATAGATAGAGTGAGAGAGAGAGAGAGAGAGAGAGGTATCTCCAGGTAAATGTTAGCGACTTAACACTCTCTTAAGACCCATAAACATAAAAATTGCCTTCAGAGCAACATCACAGAGCATCCATTTTGTCTCCGTTCAGAACCCTTCAGTCCAACATTTGTTTTTGACGCCACCTTCATAAGAACAATCCTTGTATTAAAGTATTGGCACCCTCATCTTCCATTATGAGAACCGTGCTCAGTAGTTCTCCGTGACAGGACACCAGGATCATTCTGGATTTGAATTTGTGCCTGATGGAAACTTCATGCTTTAAGGGTGAAATGATCTGGACGTTAAATCTGTAATATAAACCTTTTATGTTCACGTACATTTTTTAGTTACTGTGATGTTGGCGATGGTTCTTCTATAGCATCGCTCTAAAGAACTTTTACTCCTAAAGGCACATTTATTTATTTATTTATTTATGTATATGTATATTTATTTTACCGTACAGCATGTACAGCGTGTCCGAAATACATCTACATCACAAATTTTTGTGTGGGATTGGGTTTGGATCATCCGCGTATCTGCGTGTCGGCTTGTTTAACAGCTACGCGATTTACGCCGGCTGTAATTGCTCACTCGACAAAACAGCGGCCGCTCATCTTGACACGTTTTTCAACACCGAATCCATTTGCGACCTCGCGCATTGTTAAAGCCCTCCAAGAGCAGCGGCTGGAGCACAAGCTACGTAAACTGCGCTAAACTCGACTCGTGACACGACTGCACTCCTTCACCCAAGCACAATGGGAAATCGCTGGCGTTTTATGGAAATGGCGACGTTTATGCTAATTATCGCGGCTCATTTTCTCTTGTTTTGGATGACGAGTCTAGTGTCAGCCCATGCTTTGAAGCGGCAAATTAATTAGCCATCGTGTCGCTGAACTCTTTTAAGGAGTGAGCGCTAATGCTAATTTGATGCAGGTGTGGAACCGGGACTGATTGATGCCGCACGAAGAGTTGTGTTGGGCTGTAGAACGGTCTAGAAGTTGTTTTTTTCTCTCTCTAAAGTTGAATTGGATTCGTTTCGGCTCGGTGGAGTTTCACTCAGATTTCTCTGGAACTCTTTTAACCCTGACAAGTTTACAGTTGGGAAAGTTTTTTTTTTTACAATGTATACAGCTGGCTCCATTTTACTTTCTCCACACTGTTTAGCATCCGAGCGATATTATACTAGGTTTCACCAGCAGATGAATCGAGAAAGAGATGAAATTGATGTCAGTGCTAATGGCTAACTTGTGTGTTATGCTAGTTTAGCAAGGAGTATTGTTTACGTTTATCTTTTAAATAATTGGTCGTTATATTCTTGTGAATTGTGCCCTTACTGCTAACAGCTAGCAGGCTCATTTCATGCCTCTGAGATTTTTCCACCGCTTAATCCATTATATTTTCCTGTCAGTGCTAACAGCTATGTTATGCTAGCTAGTTTATTATTCAGGATTTATCATTACAGAGAAATAATTGGCCTTATTCGTTGACCCATTCACAGGGTTTTTTTTCACTCAGTGCATTGTCCTTCTTTCTTACCGCCAGCGCTAACAGCTAACAGTCCCATTTAGCGTCTCTGGTATTGGCTCTAATGGAGTTGTTATAGATGTGGCGCGAGTGCCTTAAGCTAACACGGAGATTCAGATCTTTGTGAATGGCAGCTCTTGCAGCTCAAACTGCATTATGTTGCACTCAAGTTTCACAAATGGCTGTTTATGAATTTACCCTGGAGGACATTTCGTGTCCGTGTGAGCTCTGAGGTTTGACATCGTGTTATCAGTGAAAAGCATCGCATAGCCATGGGGTGACGGAAACCTAACGGTTTCTTTACCGAGGTGTGACTGCATACGATAAGGGCTCAGGTTCTCCTTTTTTATGTATAGCGAGTTCAAAATACCTGAATAAAGGTTATTTATTTGACTTTTCGGAGCAGTAATGCGAATGTGAGCTGTGGTGGAAATCTTTATGGAAGAGTAAATGGTTTTGTACAGTCTCACCTTGTGTACCTTATTAGAGCACGGCGTAAATGATACATATATATTATAATGTAATGAATTTGAAAATAGTGTATATATTGCTCTACAACTCTTGTTTAAATTGGAAACTGTGTGCACTGCAAAGAAGGATCTAGAAGCCTGACTCCTCTGATCTTCCATCAGGCGTCAAAAAATTAACATCAACCTTCGTTATACTTTATATCTCATTTAAATATTTACGTCGCTGTTGTTTTCAGTTCGTAAGAACACACTGGAGCTTGGACACAAAGAGTTCAGATTAAAATTGTTTGGCTCATTGGTTCATATTGTCTGAAAATATTACTTCTGACCGTCACAAAAGCGCTGACACTGGAGACTCCTTCCAGACGTGTCACATAAACATCTCCTTACAGAAAGCTGAGCATTCGTACCATATCAACCTTCTGATCATCAAGAACTTTTGACCAATCAGATTTGAGAACAGTGCTGTTCGGTAAAAAATGAACAAACATTTACGTTTGTATTGCGTAAAACATGGGAGGTGAAAACGCCATTTATACGATCAAATCTAAACTGTTTCCATACAGGATTTTTCAGGTGTTCAGGTGTTATGATGGCGTCACGTTTATTATTTGAAGTTACTCGTCGTACATTTAGGGCGTTCGAATGATTTAGTAGCAGCCGTGTTACAGACGTGGAAACATTTCGGTTGCCAAAATGAACATTTCCACTGTTCCTAAGTCATGTGACGAGGTCATTTAGCTAAACTGTATTTCTATATAGTTGTGGTAGGTGAGTAATAGTAAAATATGGGATCTTAAAAATTCGAATCTGAACTTTCACCTGTGAATGCATAAATATTACCTAAATTAGAATAGTGTTATAGTAAAATAGTAGAACACTAGAATAGAATAGTAATATAGTAAAAATTTCATTTTGACAGCCCTAGTTTGTACCACATTGTGTTATGTATTATACGCAACCAATCAGCAGCAAATAGGACTGCTCGCCACGCCCCCGAAGTACCGCTGTTTTTTTTTTTTGGTGCCGAACTAAAAATATATTAATAATAATACAGCTGGAACACTGGATACTGGATCAATGGCTGATGGAAAAAATCTAAATCTAATTTGTAAAATATAATTAGTATGTGTATTTGTTTTTAATACCTCATTCAATGTAAAGTGGTCTCAGACTTTTGGGCCTGGGTGCAAACACTTATGTGTTTGTATTTACATATAAATGTTTTTCCCCCCACAATATGGTGTTACTATGCAATAAAATTATTATATTTTCAGGTAAAACATTGGACATAAAAAAAAAATACCTGGCTTTGAATTCTCTCTTCTTTTTTTTCTTTTTTTTTTTTTTTAGATTTAGCAATGACTTTAATAAAAGTTTACAGACATAAGAACTGCGTGTATCTGATGATCCAATGCAGTCCATTTTTATTAGATCAGTCGACAAAGCTTTCAATTCTCAATGGTTAAACCTTTTGAAAACGGTTGTGTTATATTTAAACAGATATTACTGTATTAAACTTTGGGTGCCATTTCTGCCGTATTTTCTATGGTTTGCTAATATATGACTGAAGTTTATATGCTTGTGTGTGTGTGTGACTTTTCACTGAATTACAACAAAATGACAGCATGCGGTTGAGAAGTGTATGTGCATGACAATAAAATAAACAAATAAATAAATCGATAATTGTTGTGGAAAATAGTCCGGAATGAATTTGCATTAAAACATTGTGCACAGTTATGGGATGTTCAGTTTTAACACGCTTGTGAAGTGCTTGTGAGAAGTTGAAACAGGTGGACGGATCCAATTTAATCTCACACTTTCCTCCACCTATTTTTCCCAGAAGAGGTTCAGTTTTCGCACAGGATTTGTTTGTGTATAGAAGTGTGCGACTATACTATTAACTAACTGAACACTGCATATTACAATAAATGAATCTGCGTCACCTGCGTTACCTCACATCATTGATCCACCAGAACAACAACAGCCAATAATATCCATAAAAGTCTCAGCTGCCCCCTCTAACTGACTGTGTGTTAACGTGGGTTCTCCATTTCAGGTTATACGATGAAGATCCTCTTCCGATAGACCTGTGTTTAAAGAACATTACGACGCTCTGCTCACGTCATCAATCAGTGCGTAGATTTGCTCGTGTAGAAAACACATTCTTGCATAAACACATTCTTCAAAGTGAACTTGAGGTAATAAGGAGATTTGTTTCTGTCCGTTAGCATGTTTTGTTCATGTTTCACCGTCACCACTGCTGTATTTGTACCACCTCCGTGAGTTTGGTGAATTCCTACGCCTCGCTGATATTAGTGGATTTTAGGATGAGCCTCATAGCAGCCCTGACAGAATGTTTCCGTCACTTTGCCAGTTTGCTGGTTGATGGACAGTTTGTAGATCTTCTCCTTAAGATTGGTGTTTGTGGTGATTTGAGGCCAGCAGATGTTGCGGATGGACCTTAGGCACTTGCAGATAGTCCATACCTACCACCTAATCACTATACGTCCAACACAGAGAGAAACAGCAAAGGTCACCAACCTTCTCACCCAGAAGCAGTAGATCTACATTAACAAGTGCCTAAGATCCATCCTTATGTTCTGCTGACTTGAAACCATGTCTCATTAGGAAAAGACCTACAAGCTGCCCATCAACCTTCCAGGTTTCTCACCAGTGTTGAAGACCTGCAGCTTTATTACCCTGCTATACCTCAAACATGAAAGATTCACTCCCGTGACTCAACAAGAGTTGCTCACATTGCCACAATGCAGCGAGGAAAGAATCAAGAAGAATTGAATCGTACCCCCTTGCTCTCCGTAATCCTTGTGGATAAAGACTGTGTTATGAAGGAGCCGATGAATGTCGAGAGGAATCCAGACTGTCCATCAGCAGGTTTCTTGAGCTGTGAGAGCGTCTGCTTCTGTCAGACTAAATTGTGAGGACTGAATGTGCTGGGGGACAAAGGCGACTCTGTAAGAGCGGGACATTTCTCAGAGGACGACAGGTCAGGAATTCGGGGACCCCAGAGTTTAAGTGATAAATGTCAGTCAGTGACTCATATTCCAATCCCTGTGTGTCCAATTAAAATTGGACTTTTATACATAAACACCAAGGATAAACTGTGATCTGAGGAACTTGACCATCAAAGATTGGGGTGTGCATTTTGGTGATTACAACCGCTCAAATATTTCTCAGAGAAAATGTGTGAATTCCCCGAATTCCTGGAGGAAGTGGTGGCTGGTTGATCTTGCAATGAATCTGGCAATAAAATGTAAAGAATAAATTTGAAAGATAAATGTTCATTCACTTGTTTGTCGGGATGTCATAATTGATCGTTCTTGTCTATAGTGAGTGCTCAAGTACTCTTGTCCATCCTTAGGGTCTACTTATGTGTGTCATTTAGAAAGATGCTTGAGGGCATCTGTCTTCTAAAGGTTCTTGTTTTGACCAAATTTGACCGTATTTGAAGGCAACGCCACCCATATTCTTCCCAACGAAGGGAATTATTTCATTCTGTTTGCTGGGAAACTTGCCCCTGACTAAGGAGTACATCCAAACTGTTCTAAGTAAACATATTATTATTTTGTAATAATATCATAACCCTTGATAAATGGTTTGTCACAATAGTATTTGTGAAATGAATTTGTTATCAGCATATGCCTAGCTGAGAGGAATCCAGGCTGTCCATCAGCAGCTCTGTCCTGCTCGGGGAATGTCTGCTTCTTAAATAAGCCATATTTCTATTAACCCAAATTTTAAGGGCTGAGTGATTTCAGGGACAAAGGCGACTCTGTAGGGTCCAGCGCAGGACGTTGGTAAGGGGACGAAATGTCACCTGAGATCAGAAGCAAACGCAGGAGCAACAAGCGAAGCTGAAATCTGATCCACATTCAGACCAAGGATCAATCTGATTCCGGAGTTTGGATCAAGGCTGCCTCTGTTCATGGAGGAACTCAGACAGGATATTGAGCTAAAATAGGTTCAATCAGCGTCCCTCCGTGACCCTATCTGACCCCTGCACACGGTTTTGTCCCAAACGTGACTCTCAGTGCGTGTCGATGGAACTTCAAAGCTACAAAGGCTCATTTTCTGCTTTCTTTCTTTGAGGCATGTTGTTACACGTGCACCGGTTTGCATCAGTGAACACAGTCCACTCCAAAACTCTTAGTCCGCTACCATTATTGGAAAGAGATCTCTTCATGGTTTGTATTTGTGGATGCATTTTCTAAAATGATGGTCAACAGAAAAACCTGCTTCTCTAAATCATCTCTGCTTCAAAAAGATCTCCTGAGTTCCTGATATTTAGCCAGTACATCTCTGTATTTTAATGCTCCTCTTTAACCATGGAACTGAACATTTTCTGAATTTTGTGCTTGATGAATAACAAAATAAAATCAAGATAGTGCTACTTCAATGACTCAGTCATTGGAGACACATCCAGGTGAGAAAGGTTCTCCTATCTTTCGGTCCCATCCCAAATCAGTGACCCCTTCATGACCCGTTTTATGACCTCGGAAGCCTGAACCCGGTCTGGCACGGTGCAAATGGTCACTCTTGAATTAAAGGTCAAAGGTCACTACCTTGACCTGCCCAGCGAAGACCTGGCACTTGAACCACAGAAGGTTTGAATCTGAATCTGGTCTGGAGTCTTCCTCAGGTGCCAGATGTGAACGAGGGAAAGAGTGGACAAAACGGATCACTTCAGAGTTCGCAGGTAACCTGTGCAGATGACCTTCTGCGATTTTATCCACACTCGTTCTGCTCAGTGTCATGACCTTTCAGAGATCTCGACAGTCGGTCAAATACAACTGGCTCGATGGTCTATGGGTTCCTCTGGGAAGAACGTGGGCATCTGTGGCTAGTTTTATTTCAACCAAAAAAAACCCTCCTGTAATATTGTAGCTAGCATATTTTTAATCTTGTATTAACATTAAAGCGTTGTCAGCTATAAACAGTTGTTCTCTCAACAGACTCTGAAAACTGCAGAAACCCTAAAACGTAAACTCCTCTGTCCTGAAGATGTCAGAAAATGTAGTTACAGCTTTACCTGGGCGGTTGTGGCTCAGGTGGTAGAGCGGGTTGTCCACTAATCGTAGGGTTGGTGGCTCGATGACTCCACATGACTCCACATGACTCCACATGCCGAAGTGTACTTTGGCAAGACACTGAACCCCGAGTTGCTCCTGATGGCAAGCTAGCGCCTTGCATGGCAGCTCTGCTACCATTGGTGTGTGAGTGTGTGTGTGTGAGAATGGGTGAATGAGAACCAGTGTAAAGTGCTTTGTAGAACCGCTAAGGTTTAAAAAGCACTATATAAGTGCAGACCCTTTACCTCTGACTGTTACAAAGCACTGACATTGGACACTCCTTCCGTAAATATTAAATAAACATCTCCTCAGAGAATAGCAGGTTGTCAGGTTGTCTATATTTGTATAAAGGCTATAACGGTATAAATTTAATTCCTTTAAAACCCAAACCCAAACCCTATCTGAGTATTAAGTTAGTGCAGTAAGTAGGTTACACCATCCTAAAAACCCCGACTAGATTTATTAAAAGTAAAAAACCTCACTTGGGCTAATCAACGCTAAGTCCTGACAGGTTTCCACCAAACGGCTCCAAATAAATCGACACCATTGCTAAGTGCACAGCTCTCTCACTCCTAAATGGATTTATTAAAAGGTTATGGGCTAAGTAATGCATGATTACAATGTGCCTTCCTTTTCAAAAACATCTTTTCATGTATTTTCCCTGCACGGACGCGCTATTGTTGGGAAATGCAGTGATTTTGGCGGAGGCTTTTTACGCCCTCCTTCTGATCCATCTAGCGCCGGGTTGATGAAAGATGACGAGCCTTTCTCTCCCCCCCCCCACCCCCCCTCGCCCTACACCACCACCACCACCACCCCATCGTCCATCGCACACCGCTGCCATTTCATTAAAGCCGACAAAAGCATTCAGAGGGGCTTTTAGATACAGATGTGACTAAATTTTGTCTCACCTCCACCTTTTCTCCCATTGTGCGAGAGGAAAAAAGCACGAACTTGTTCATCCAGCAGACAAATGATTAAAGGAGCTGGGCGCTTTTTTTGCGTGTTTACAAAGAAGAGTAGAGAATCCGGTTAATGCAGCATTAAAAAGGAGAGAAGAGGGAGAAGAGGAGAGAATGAGGGGAAGAGAGCGGGCGCTCAGGGGAAGAATAGATGCCCTTCCATCCTCTATTACACGCATCAAACTTGTTAAAGCCTTCGCAGGACAAGAGGCAGCAAATCAGTGTGTGAAATGAAGCCACTCTGCCAATTACTGCACTGAATGAGGCCTAGTGTTCACCGCTATTGTGTTCCTCCCCACCAGCCTGTCTCACTCTCTCTCTGTCTCACTCTCTCACTGTCTCACGCTCTCTGTCTCACTACCTGTCTCTCTCTGGTTCACTTTCTCTGCCTATTTATTTTACTTTATCTCTGTTTTTCTGTCTCTCTCTTTATCTGTCTTTCTCTACCTCTCTTTGTCGCGATCTCATTTTCTCTCTGTTTATCTGTCGCTCTCTCTTTATCTGTCTATATACTGTATCTGTCTCTCTCTCTTCCTCTCTCTCTCTTTGTCTCTCTCTCCATCTGCTGCAATATCTGCTGTTTGCCTTTTACTTTATCTGTCTTTATCTGTCTTTATCTCTATCTCATTTTATCTCTGTTTATCTGTCGCTCTGTCTTTATCTGTCTATATACTGTATCTGTCTGTCTCTCTCTATTTATCTGTCTGTCTCTCTCTTTCTCTCCATCTGCTGCTATATCTGCTGCCTGCTTTTTGCTTTATCTGTCTTTCTTTATCTCTCTCACTTTTTCCCTCTATTTATCAGTCTCTCTCTCTCTTTCTCTCTCTCTCCATCTGCTGCTATATCTGCTGCCTGCCTTTACTTTATCTGTCTTTCTCTCTGTCTCACTCTTTGTCTAGCTCCCTGCATCTGTCTCCATCTGTCTGTCTTTCTCTCTCTTGATCAGTCTCTCTCACTTTATCTGTCTCTGCCTGTCTCTCTCTGTTTCCATCCTTATTTGTCTCACTTTACTGTCTCTCTCTATATCAGTCTTACTTTATCTGTTTCTCTATATCTCCCTCTGTCACTCTGTCTATCTATCCTTCTCTCTGTGCTTTTTCTTTACCTCACTGCCTCCCCCCCTCTTTCATTTCTTTCTTTCATCACTGTTTAATCCTCTCCCATCCCATTCCGTTTCATTTCTGTTCTATCTTTCTACCTCTTTCCACCCCTCTTTCTTTCACTCCTTCTTTCTCTTGTGTCTATCCCTCTCTCACACACGTATCGATTTCTGTTTCTGTCTGTCAGAATTTCTGTCTTTCTACCTTTGTTTATCTGTCTGTCTCTCTAACTGTCTATGTACCTGTCTGTCTGTCTAGATAGCTATCTGTCTATCTGTCTGTCCTCTATTTTCTTCTATTTTCTGTCTGCCAATCTCTGTCTGTCACTCTTTCCATCTGTCCCTCTATCTCACACTTTAACTGTCTTTATCTGTCTCTCCACCTCCTCTCTTTATCGTTCTCTCTTGGTATGTCTTGCCGTCTTACATTAGTTGTCCCACTATTTGTCTTCCTCCTTATCTCTCTCTCTCTCTCTGACTGCCACTTTCCTTTTCTCCCTCTTTCCATTTTCCCCATTCATCCCCTCTTTTCTAGCTCTCTCTCAACCTCCTCTCTCTGTCTTGCTGTCTTTCTTTTCATCTTTCTATTTATCTGTTGCACTTTATCTGTCTCTATCCATCTCACTTGCTTTATCTCTATCTTTGTCTGTATGTCTCAGTGTCTTACTTTTTTTTGTCTATCTGTCTGTCTTCCACTTTATCTGTGTGTCTCTCTCTCTCCTTCTCTCTCATGGTCACTCTTTTTTCCCCTCCCTCTTTTCAATTTCCCATTCAACCTCTCTCTCTCTCTCTCTCTCTCTCTCTCTCTCTCTCTCTCTCTCTGTGCCTCACTGTTTTTCTTACTCTTCATCTGTCTGTCTCTTTATCTGTCTCCACCTGTCTCTCTCACGTTATCTCCTTCTCTTACTTAATTTTTCTCTCGGTCTGTCTTCCTCTTAATCTGTTTCCATTTATCTCTCTTTTTATCTCTCTCATTATCTGCCTCTCTGTCTCTCACTCTTTTCCTCCCTCTTTCCATTTTCCTCATTTAACCTCTCTCTCTCTCTCTCTCTCTCTCTCTCTCTCTCTCTCTCTCACTCCCTCTCTCGAGTGCAGTGCATTATGGATCAGAAGAGGCCTCGTTTATGAAGCTCATTTCGTGGCCGTTGTTGAAAGCCTCTTTCACAGCTCTATTCAGCACCCCCCTCCTTCCCCCCCAACCCTCCTCCTCCCCCCCAGCGCCTCACAGCGAGACGCGCTCTTCACGCTCGGCCATTTTTCACTGCTCTTTATTTGCCGTTTCATTTTTGCGATCACCTCCTTCTCATTGTGGCTCACACAGAGTGAGCCGTTAATTGAGGCAGCGGGTCACGAAGCGATCGCTCAGCCTGGTAAACAGGTCAAGTACAGTCACAGAGAGACTTAGTGATGGAGTCCTATTATCCCGCTCTACGTAGTCTTCATTTGAACAGAGAACACAGTCAGTGTGAAATAAATTACCTCAAGGAACTACATATCAGTTCAACATGGCCAAACCCAACCAAGCATTCCATGCTAACTGTAATTACAGTGTAATTTTAGCTGTATAGAAGCTTTTCTTAGTAATTTATCAACACACCTGAGGTAAATTATTAGCTTTATTTTAGCGCACAGTCAAATATCATTGTGCTAATTGTGTTTACATGAAGCTTCTTCATAAACGTTTCACTTTTAGAGTAACTAAAACATTTCCGTCAGCACTGACAGAGTTATCCGAGTAATCCCCGTTAGCATTCAATGCTAAGTGTTATTGCAGGGTAATTTTAGTTGTATGGAGGCTTTTCTTAGTAATTTATCAACACATCTGAGGTAAATGTTGATATCCTGGTCTGTTTTTTCTCATTTCCACGGTCACTGTAGTTGTATACTGTCTTATGTGCTAGCTAGGTTAGCTATTCGTTTCAGTCTAGACTTAGCAGTACAGTGAAATACGGTGGTTCGCACGAACAGCAGTGAAAGAGTTGTAATTTGAGTTCTAAATGTAATTATGGTATAATTTTATGTACTCGCCAATTTAGTCATTTACAAACACCTCTGAGGTAAATGTTGATTATTCTGAGTTGCTTTGTTCTCATGTCCACAGTCACTGTGCTTTAGATGTATGTAAGTTTTTTAAGACATTTAAAAACTTTAGATGCTAGCTAGCTTATTAGCTTAATAGGTTTATCCTCGAGCTAGCTGCATAGTCAAATGCAATTACGTGTTTCCTGTATTAACATGAAGTTTCCACAGGAATGGTCTTCTCTTGTGGTGTTTGAAAAACTCGTAAAAATAAAAAATTTTATTAAAAAAACACCACTGAAAGAGTTTAATTTAAGTTAGCAATTGATGCTAAGTGTAATTACAGTGTAATTTGAGTTATACTGAGGCTTTTCTTAGTCATTTACCAACACGTCTGAGGTAAACGTTGATATTTTGGATTGTTTTTTCCCACTCATTTCCACCATCACTGTAATTTTATAATATCTTTATAAAGACATACAGTATTTAAAACATTAGGTGCTAGCTTGATTAACTGTTAGCCGTGTTAACACAACGCTTCCACATGAACAGACTGCTTTCATGGTATTCACAACATTAAAAGTCATATAGAGGCTTTTCTTAGTATTTCAGCAACACGTCTGAGGGAAGTGTTGATGTTCTGGGCAATTTTTGTTCGTATAATATAGACTTGATAGATATGAGCATGATAGATAAATCGTTAACCTTTAGTCATTAGCTAGTTTGTGCTCAGCGTGCATAGTTTACCGTTAGCAACAGTGTTCCCATAATTTTAGCTGGAGAACTCTATACCTGTCAGTCCCAGTGAAGGGGGTGTGGCCTTTGGGTCCCTGAATATGTTTTTAAATAGAGTATATATGTGATGCATATACAGCGTGCTCCCATCTGTATCTGATGGGGACGTGGGAATGTGCATCATGAATAAATATTAGTATTATTTCATCAATTAATTATGAAGATTATGAGTCAGGTGTGGCAGAAGGTGAAGCATTAATTGTCTAGATATGTGACTAAGAACTCCAAACAACTCCGGTTAAACTTGACGATACATCATAATAGGATCTGTGCTGTAAGGACAGGTCTTTTTCAAAGCAGACCATTTACCAAAAAAAAAAAAAAAACCCGAGAGCAGGCAGCATCCATCTTTACAGCAGCTTCATTAACCACGCATAATGTTTCAAAATGTGACACACGTCAGACGATTGCAACGTATGAAGATCGATAAATAAAAAGCAGGCAGCGCTTCCGGCTCTGCCGGTCAGAAAACACACACTGGAGGCTGTTTCACACACACACACACACACACACACACATACACCCGGCCCGATAAATGGATCAGCCCAAGGCCAAAAGGCTCAATAATAACACAGAGAGAGCTGGGTAATGAGTTATGGCCCCTCGCTCGCTGTTATGTGCCAGACTTCAGAGTGTTTCACATTCAGAATGAATGAACGGTGTGTAATCATGATGGACTCCAGAAACACAGAAATTCAAAACGCATCTACGCTCAGATCACTGACTCATTCTCTAGCGTGTTGTGGATGATTTTCTGTGTTAGAATAAGTGATAAAAGATCGATTGTTTCATTCTTAAACGCACGTAATACCCTGTATAGGTTACCGCCGGGATTTTGTTTCTCGAAGTTCTTCACTGGAGTGACGCGAACGTAGGTGCTGGCCGTGAGAGATATGATGTGAGAAGAGATCAACTTCATTCTGATGAAAACACAAACGGAATGAAGTTGATCTCTTCTCACATCATCCGTGTGTAAGTGGACTACCCGGTTGGCGTTGGCGTAAATATCAGGTCAGTATAGACTCACCTGTTCCTGGAAGAAGCTAGAGTTTTATGTGCGTGATGAAAAACAAGGAGCTATCAAAACATGTCCTTGAAAAAGTTCTGGGAAAGTATCAGTGACGATTTTGTGACCACAAATATCCCAAATTCTGAACGTCTAGCATAGCGACATTCAATCCATTGTTAAAAAATTTTAAATATTGTTCAGAGAAGCAACCAAGGGTAACTCTGAAGGACCTGAAGAGATCTACTGTAGCCTGCACACTCCACAGATCTGGGCTGTATAGAAGAGCTCTATTGATGCACTGTTTGGGGTTTGCTAAAAGCCATGTAGGAGACTCAGTAGAGAAAGGTTCTCCGGTCGGATGAGACCAAAAGGCACAAAGCGCTAAGTTTAGAGGAAAATATAACCCTGCTCATTGCCCTGAGACAATCTTCCCCACTGTGAAGCATGGTGGTGGTAGATTCGTATGGAGCATTTGTTGCTTTTCTGACTAATCCTTTCTTTACTCGCTGATTTAATTTTGGTGGACGACCTCCTCTACGGAGGGTCATGGATTTATAGGGATGTGTCACGCTGTTAGAGGAAAATAATCAAAGTTAGGAAGTTTATTTATTAATAACAGAACGATGTGGTCGTTTTTATCCATTTATACTTACATTTAATGCTGTAGAACGTACGTAAAACAAGTTAGCTTTCATGTTATAGCCGTTCAATCTCTAGCCCCCATTTTTCTCTCTCTCTTAAAGTTAATAAAACAAAATAAAATAAAAACTCTGTCCTGAAGATGTCGGAAAACGTAAAGATTTACCTCTGACTGTTACGCAGTGCTGACACTGGAGACTCATAATAAATGTTTTCTCACAGATAAATGATTTCACATGTTTTGTAATATGATTAACATCATATATACTGTTGTGCTCAAAAGTTTGCATACCCATTGCAGAATCCACTAAATCTTAATACTGTTAACAAAATAAGACGGATCATAAAAATGATGGGCTCGTACACAATTATTACATAAGGTGCAAACATTCACTGATGCTCAAGAAGGTAACACGATATATTAAGAGCCAAGGGAGGGGAGGGTGGGGGTGTAAACTTTTGACCAGGATGATTGGTGTAAATTGTTAGCATTTTGTGTTCTGGGAGACATGCAACTATCTTATTTAGCGTCTGAAGGGCGGTACTAAATGAAAAAAAAAAGACCTTTAAACAAAATAATAAGAATATACACCGATCATCCTGTTTAAAAGTTTACACCCCCCTGGATCTTAATGTATCTTGTCCTCTTGAGCATCAGTGAGCGTTTGCAGCTTGTGTAATAGTCGTGTACGAGTCCCTCAGTCGTCCTCGGTGTGAAAAGACGGATCTGAACATCATATAGCCGCTGTTAGAAAGAGCTCAAATATGTAGAAGATGCTGGAAAAGTAAAGAATGTGCAGGATCTGGAGGATTTTTCTGAAGAACCGTGGGCAGTTTAACTGCTCAGGACGAACGAGGGACTCGTGAAGAACTCTCACAGAACATAAACACATCATGTCGCGGATCATCCAGGTAACGACACACGGTATTAAGAATCAAGGGTGTGTAAACTTTTGAATGAGGTAGTTTTTATAAATTCAGCTATTATCTTGTCTTGTGGACTATATGTAAACATCTGTTATTGATATAGTTTATTCGGGAGAGAACTAATAAAGAACAACATGGGATTTTTATGATCCGTCTCATTTTGGTAACAGTATTCAGATTTAGCAGATTCTGCAAGGGGTGTGCAAACTTTTGGCACAACTGTATATTAACAACATTGGTATAAACCTGTGATTTACAGCTGCACTACTGTCAGAGCTGCTGTTATAAAAAAAATAAAAACTAATCAACACCTTCTGACCAATCAGAGTCCAGAATTCCACAGCACTGTAGTATATTTTGAATTAGCGCCCCCTATGGCCCAGACTTTCCTGGGAATATAAACAGGGTGGAAATTTTATCTACATCATGTCTTCATCAACAGAGACCGAACAGTGATTCAGGTGAAGCTGCCACTGCTGAACCTCGTGTTCCGAGCAGGGTCATACCTCAGATCGCACTACGTTCTGAAAGTCATGAAAGTATTGCTGGAAGGTATTCGGTCCTGCGCTGTCACTTTAGACCCATGAGATCATCTTTGCTTTCTTCCGATCCGACAAAAGCAGGACCACCATTTTCTACCTTTTCTTCTGAAATGGTCCATGATATCATTGGTGTTCTGACCTGAAAAACTATTCAGATTTCTGCTTTGCAGTATCAGACTGGGAGAAGTGAAGAGGTGCAAATCTGAACAACAGAAATGCAGAATCTACATTTCAGAAACTCTACAATCTCAGTTTTTGCATTCCAGGCCTTTATTATACATTCATACTACAGTACCCTTTATCATAGTAATGCTGTAGTAACACGTGTGTTTGTAATGTGGTAGCACTGTACTAACACGTGTGGGATGTAGTAGCGCTGTAGTAACAGGTGTGTGATGTAGTAGTGCTGTAGTAACACGTGTGTGTGTGTGTGTGTGTGTGATGTGTATGTGTGCTTGGAGGGGATTTACCAATAACAGGCTCATAATGTAGTGCGTAATTGATACGAAGCCTCAGCACTTTCTAGCCCGCAGTCACCAAACTGCGCAACCTGAGCCTCAGAGACGAGTAGCATTAGTTCTGCTAAGCTAACCATGACAGCTAATTGCAGGAAGGAACGAGTGACAACCCTTGCCCTGTGGTCATGAACCCATTGAATTAACACCGGGGCAGTTTTGCAGCCGTGGACTCGGGCACAAAAAGCGGCTTGTCCTATAAAGGGTTGCAATCTGAGTACAGTTTAAAGGAGGCTAACAAACGAATGTTTTACCAAACCCCCCTCATCCCCGCCCGCCAGCGCGCCCCCGCCCACCCCTCGGTATGTGCCGTGACATCGAATGACAGCACATAGAAACCAGCTGCCATTCACGAACTCGGCCTGAATCGTCAGAACAATGCGCAGTTATAGAGTTTTCAATCTGAATTAGCCATCTCAAGCGGTGCAGAAAAGGCCGCCGGTGCTTCTCAGGTGTTCCTCACAAGTGTTTCCCAGAGGAACCGGAGCATCAGGTGGACTCCGCAGGACACAAACGCAGTCCTGTGGGTTTTGGGCCTATTTAAAAGCAATCATGGACAATCTGAGATGTTAAATGTTTTCTCGCATGAATCGAAGATGAATGTCAGCGGTTACTGTGCTACACTTCTCGCACGGACAGGCGATCAGAAACAGATCAGTTCGGGAGTCACACCATGTTTTCTTTCCTGAAGAGCTTCCTGAACTTTCTCTGCGTTTATGATCAGAGAATTAACCAGAAGCTGGTCTCCTTGCATAGATCCAAACCATCTAGTCTACACCTGTTCTTTCCTTCTTCGTTCTCTAGTATATTTATTCATCTCCTGCTTTTGCTTCTTTCCTGCTTTCTTCCTCATGAAATATATACAAATATTATTTTGTTATTCAATTATTTATTATTTTTTGCCATATTTTCATATATATATATTTTATTTAATCTGTTTTTTCTTTATCCCTTCCTTTCTCTCCTTCTCTTTTTTAATTCAATTATTTCTCCCATTTCTCTATTTATTAATCCATTAATCATTCATTATTTTTTTCCTTTGTTCTTTTGTTTTTTATTCATTTATTTTCTTCCTCTGTCCTTTTTATTCTCCTTTTCCTTCTTTTAATTTGTTTCTCTTGATCATCCTGTGTAAACTGCTTATTTGTTTTGGGGTTTTTTTTTTATTCTTTTCCAGTTTCTTTGTTTTCTTTATTTTTTTCTCTTCCTTTATTTTTCCAGCTTTTATTTTTCTTTCATATTTTTCATTTCCTGTCTCCATTTTTTCTTTCCTTTACTACTTAATCATTTACTTTATTGCAGTATTTGAAAAATTGCCTTTCTATAAATAACTAGTGATGCCATTATAAAGAAAGAAATAAAGTGTATTAAAGTAAAAGACTTTAACATGCAGAGTTAACAGAGTGAACATTTTATACTTTTATTATTAGTAGTAATAGTAGTAGTGGTAGTAGTAGTAATGGTAGTAGTTGTAGTGCTAGTATTATTATTAGTAGTAGTAGTAGTAGTAGTAGCAGTATTACTAGTAGTAGTGGTAGTAGTTGTAATGGTAGCAGTTGTGGTATTATTATTATTATTAGTAGTAGTAGTAGTAGTAGTAGTAGTAGCAGTATTAGTAGTGGTAGTAGTTGTAGTGGTAGTATTATTATTATTAGTAGTAGTATTAGTAGTGGTAGTAGTAGTAGTAGTAGTAGTAGTAGTAGCAGTATTAGTAGTGGTAGTAGTTGTAGTGGTAGTATTATTATTAGTAGTAGTAGTATTAGTAGTGGTAGTAGTAGTAGTAGTAGTAGTAGTAGTAGTAGCAGTATTAGTAGTGGTAGTAGTTGTAGTGGTAGTATTATTATTATTAGTAGTAGTAGTAGTAGTAGTAGTAGTAGTAGCAGTATTAGTAGTGGTAGTAGTTGTAGTGGTAGTATTATTATTATTAGTAGTAGTATTAGTAGTGGTAGTAGTAGTAGTAGTAGTAGTAGTAGTAGTAGCAGTATTAGTAGTGGTAGTAGTTGTAGTGGTAGTATTATTATTAGTAGTAGTAGTAGTAGTAGTAGTAGTAGTAGCAGTATTAGTAGTGGTAGTAGTTGTAATGGTATTATTATTATTATTATTATTATTATTATTATTATTATTAATAGTAGTAGTAGTAGTAGTAGTAGTAGTAGTAGTAGTAGCATTATTAGTAGTAGTAGTGGTAGTAGTGGTGTTGGTAATGGTAGTAGTTGTAGTGGTAGCAGTAGTAGTAGTAGTAGCATTATTAGTAGTAGTAGTGGTAGTAGTGGTATTGGTAATGGTAGTAGTTGTAGTGGTAGCATTAGTAGTAGTTGTAGTAGTAGTGGTAGTAGTAGTAGTTTATTGACTTTCTCTGTGTCTACACAGAAGAGTGTCTTCTCTTGACCTAATTGGACATTTGTTAAAGACGCATGTGAACCAGAGTCACTGAGCCTCTCAAGGTCACTAAGCCGTGGCTTTTCCCCCTCAGGTCACTGACCTGTCATCACCTGATCTCTCCTGAACTTTGACCTCAACGAATACCATGTCGGGAGAATTTGCTCATCATGTCGTCTTTCTTAATTTCTGTCTTCCCCTTGAGCGCTGATGCCACCGAGCTTCCCACAAACCAGCCAATCACGTCGCTCGTGTTTTACAGATACCATCACTGAGTGGTCCTGTTGCCTTCCCACAATGCTGTGCGTGTTTGATCCATGCCCTCTGCCCCTTTGGCTCTGAATTTGATAGTGTTGCTTTTCTAATTGGGCAAATTGGTCAGTGGGAGAGTGTGTGTGTGTGTGTGTGTGTGAGGTCAGGGTGGGATTAACATGTGTATCTGTCTCTGCAGGTGGTCACACACACACCTGAGCATCACTTTGCACTTTCTCACCTGTGGGTGATAGATTAGAGACTTTTACAACCTGAGACATCTGAGCTGAGATCACAGAGCAGGAGAGAGAGAGAGAGAGAGAGACGTCTTTTCTAACTTCTACACTTCTTTTCCCCTTTATTTATTTATTTATTTATTTATTTATTTATTTATTTATTTTTCTTTCTTTCTATATTAGATATTGATTATGAACATACTAAATATTATTTATTTATTTATTTAGTAATTTACTACTTTTTGTTTTCCTCCCTTTGCATTTTGTCCCGTTCATTTCATTTAAATGTATAAACGTGTCTCTTTCCTACACTCTGCCCTTTCTTTTCTTGTTTTCATTTTTATTTTCAGCTTTGTTTATTTCTTTTTTTTTTCTTTTTGCCTTCGATGTATTAATTTATAGATTTGTTTACTTATTTATTTGTCTGTCAAATCCAAACCCGGTTTCTCACTACAGTACGAAAGCACATCACAGGAGGGAAATGTGTTGCTTTAACAGGGAAAAGGTGGTCGTGATGACATCACTGTAATTTGTTGCCATGGCAGCGGTTCTTTAATAATTGAGCAGAACACCTAATAGTGCTGCAGCTGATGAGGCCTACATCTGAATCGTGCTCAGAGTGCTTTTATTGGATAAGTAAAATAGTAAATAAAAAACTAAGTAGATAAGTTAGTGAGAGCGGTGAGTGGATCAGGTGACTGGGCGGGGCTCGCAGGTTTTTCCCACTGGATCGTTCTGGCTGTCGGTGTGAGGTGTCTGATGTATTCATTGCAGGTGTGAAAGGTGTGTGTGTGTGTGTGTGTGTGTGTGTTTAGACCCCGAGCCTCGAGGCAGCCACCTAATGACTCTCTAATGTTAGCACTGCTCTTTTGAAGAGGTGTTGTGTCGCTCCCTAAATCTCTTAAAAACCTGCCTGAGGGGATTCATGGACCTGATGAGTGTGTGTGTGTGTGTGTGTGTGTGTGTTATAGTTACTTACCACCCCAGTACCAGCCAATTTATTCGTCAAAGTAGTTTATACATTTTATACCACAGCAATTTGCCAACAATGACTTTTTTTGTTGTTTATTAAAGAATGACAGCTCATATATTTTATCCATTTATAGTTACATTTCATTTGTGAAACTGTGTAACGAGTTGGTTCCTGTTCTCACTTAAGTTACAGCAGCTATAAACACTCGTTCCCTCACCAGCCCTCTCTTTATTCCCTCTCAGCTTGTCGTCTTTTGTTACTGACGAACTGCATTGAAGACCGTGTAAACTCGTCTGTGCTGAAGATGTGGGTGAATTTAAAGTTACAGCTTCGCCTCTGACCGGTACAACGCACCGACACTGGAGACTCCTTCCATTAAATGTTACATAAACACGTTTCTACTTACAGAAAACGTCCGGCATACACGTCCCTGTGAATGAGCTGTTTCTATGGAAACAATAACGTGGTAGAACGAGCTGCTGTTATAGAACATGAATCAACAGCTCCTGACCGATCGGAATCTGCAGTTTAATGAGTGAGTGAAAATTATTTAAAGAGCAAAACTCTGTGCAGAAAATCCGGTTCTCAGTAAACATTTCACTTTAGAACTGTTTTGGGAAAGTGTCAAACAGAAAGTGCGCACTTCAGTAAGGGTGTTTTGAAGTGTTTATTGAGTTTGACCCACGGGTCGGCCTCCAGCTGCTTCCTTCCCTCTGCACTGATCTATTACGGTTAAATGGAGTTATTACCTGAGCCTGTAATTACCTGTCAGGTGATAGCGTGTGTATGTGGAGTGTGTGTGCTTAGTGCAATGGATTTCTATGGGGAGAAGAGAAACTTAAATATATATACATATATAATCAGTAATATAAAAAATATAATACATTATTTTATAAAATAACCATCAATATTTTGTGATAATTCTTCATTAGTCCCGGTCTTTAGTGTTGTGACTCTTCATTAGTCCCAGTCTTTAGTGTTGTGACTCTTCATTAGTCCCAGTCCTTAGAACTGTGACTCTTCCTTAGTCCCAGTCTTTAGTGTTGTGACTCTTCATTAGTCCCAGTCTTTAGTGTTGTGACTCTTCATTAGTCCCAGTCTTTAGTGTTGTGACTCTTCATTAGTCCCAGTCTTTAGTGTTGTAACGCTTCATTAATCATAGTCTTTAGTGTTGTGACTCTTCATTAGTCCCAGTCTTTAGTGTTGTGACTCTTCATTAGTCCCAGTCTTTAGTGTTGTGACTCTTCATTAGTCCCAGTCTTTAGTGTTGTGACTCTTCATTAGTCCCAGTCTTTAGTGTTGTGACTCTTCATTAGTCCCAGTCTTTAGTGTTGTAACGCTTCATTAATCATAGTCTTTAGTGTTGTGACTCTTCATTAGTCCCAGTCTTTAGTGTTGTGACTCTTCATTAGTCCCAGTCTTTAGTGTTGTGACTCTTCATTAGTCCCAGTCCTTAGAACTGTGACTCTTCATTAGTCCCAGTCTTTAGTGTTGTGACTCTTCATTAGTCCCAGTCTTTAGTGTTGTGACTCTTCATTAGTCCAGTTCTTTAGTGTTGTGACTCTTCATTAGTCCCAGTCTTTAGTGTTGTGACTCTTCATTAGTCCCAGTCTTTAGTGTTGTGACTCTTCATTAGTCCCAGTCTTTAGTGTTGTGACTCTTCATTAGTCCCAGTCCTTAGAACTGTGACTCTTCATTAGTCCCAGTCTTTAGTGTTGTGACTCTTCATTAGTCCCAGTCTTTAGTGTTGTGACTCTTCATTAGTCCCAGTCTTTAGTGTTGTGACTCTTCATTAGTCCCAGTCTTTAGTGTTGTAACGCTTCATTAATCATAGTCTTTAGTGTTGTGACTCTTCATTAGTCCCAGTCTTTAGTGTTGTGACTCTTCATTAGTCCCAGTCTTTAGTGTTGTGACTCTTCATTAGTCCCAGTCCTTAGAACTGTGACTCTTCATTAGTCCCAGTCTTTAGTGTTGTGACTCTTCATTAGTCCAGTTCTTTAGTGTTGTGACTCTTCATTAGTCCAGTTCTTTAGTGTTGTGACTCTTCATTAGTCCAGTTCTTTAGTGTTGTGACTCTTCATTAGTCCAGTTCTTTAGTGTTGTGACTCTTCATTAGTCCCGGTCTTTAGTGTTGTGACTCTTCATTAGTCCAGTTCTTTAGTGTTGTGACTCTTCATTAGTCCAGTTCTTTAGTGTTGTGACTCTTCATTAGTCCAGTTCTTTAGTGTTGTGACTCTTCATTAGTCCAGTTCTTTAGTGTTGTGACTCTTCATTAGTCCCAGTCTTTAGTGTTGTGACTCTTCATTAGTCCCAGTCTTTAGTGTTGTGACTCTTCATTAGTCCCAGTCTTTAGTGTTGTGACTCTTCATTAGTCCCGGTCTTTAGTGTTGTGATTCTTCATTAGTCCCAGTCTTTAGTGTTGTGATTCTTCATTAGTCCCAGTCCTTAGAACTGTGACTCTTCATTAGTCCCAGTCTTTAGTGTTGTGACTCTTCATTAGTCCCAGTCTTTAGTGTTGTGACTCTTCATTAGTCCAGTTCTTTAGTGTTGTGACTCTTCATTAGTCCAGTTCTTTAGTGTTGTGACTCTTCATTAGTCCAGTTCTTTAGTGTTGTGACTCTTCATTAGTCCAGTTCTTTAGTGTTGTGACTCTTCATTAGTCCCGGTCTTTAGTGTTGTGACTCTTCATTAGTCCAGTTCTTTAGTGTTGTGACTCTTCATTAGTCCAGTTCTTTAGTGTTGTGACTCTTCATTAGTCCAGTTCTTTAGTGTTGTGACTCTTCATTAGTCCAGTTCTTTAGTGTTGTGACTCTTCATTAGTCCAGTTCTTTAGTGTTGTGACTCTTCATTAGTCCCAGTCTTTAGTGTTGTGACTCTTCATTAGTCCCAGTCTTTAGTGTTGTGACTCTTCATTAGTCCCAGTCTTTAGTGTTGTGACTCTTCATTAGTCCCGGTCTTTAGTGTTGTGATTCTTCATTAGTCCCAGTCTTTAGTGTTGTGATTCTTCATTAGTCCCGGTCTTTAGTGTTGTGATTCTTCATTAGTCCAGTTCTTTAGTGTTGTAACTCTTCATTAGTCCCGGTATTTAGTGTTGTGACTCTTCATTAGTCCCAGTCCTTAGTGTTGTGACTCTTCATTAGTCCAGTTCTTTAGTGTTGTGACTCTTCATTAGTCCAGTTCTTTAGTGTTGTGACTCTTCATTAGTCCAGTTCTTTAGTGTTGTGACTCTTCATTAGTCCCAGTCTTTAGTGTTGTGACTCTTCATTAGTCCAGTTCTTTAGTGTTGTAACTCTTCATTAGTCCCGGTATTTAGTGTTGTGACTCTTCATTAGTCCCAGTCCTTAGAACTGTGACTCTTCATTAGTCCCAGTCTTTAGTGTTGTGACTCTTCATTAGTCCCAGTCCTTAGAACTGTGACTCTTCATTAGTCCCAGTCTTTAGTGTTCTTGTTTCTGGTTAGTCCTAGTCTCCGATGCTGTAAACGCTCCTATTGTTTCAGTCTTTATAATAATGAGCCATGAACTTTGAAACGTCCTCTTTATGTATACGCGCTGTTTATAAAAACACTTTCCTGATCCGCAGAGTGTGCCAGTCAGCTTACCTCTTTCTCAGGAGCCAGGGCTTTAAATAATAACTATTATTTATCCCTCGCGTCTTTCATTCATTAAAAGTGCAGCTGAAATATAATAGCGGAAAGATCAATCCAAAAAACAAATGATTAAATCAGTAATGTTCGTGTAATAGGATGTTTTGCTGCACTTCTGTATCACAGGTTATTACTGCACACAAGTCCACTGATGATGTCATACGATCAGCGCAATATAAATATATAAACCAGTGTTTTTTTCTATAGTTCCTTTTGTAGATTCATTTATGACCATGTGTGCAAGGTTCTCTCTCTCTCTCTCTCCCACCCACACACTCACACAAAACAGTTTCTTTCTCTCCAGTTACACAGTTAATGCGTTAGATTTTCAATTTAGCTCCCCGTTTTATCGACGGCTCTGTCCATTCAGAGATTCTCGGCTCTTCTGCTATTCGTCCGCCTCCCGCAGAGAGCAAAACCATTTCTTATGTGAGTGGTTTACAATGTAGAATAATGTATCTGGCGCAGCAGGCTGTCTGCGAAATGACCTTTTTTATTCCCCGCAGCAGCACGGCAGGCCTAATGACGGTGATGTACACCTACCAATTGTTGCACCCGGCCGAGGAACTCAATTTTCTAATTTGGCGAAGGCAAAGATTAGAGGAAACAGGGCAATTTACCGCCGTCTGGAGCGAGTCGATTCTCTTCCCTTCTCTGGCTTAGGAGGGTAATTACGCCTAAAATAAATGCCATTTCATATTAAGCTGAAGCTACGACAAAACGAGAAAGACAGAGTCATTACTAGTAATCAGGGGAATTAGTAACATCATTTAACCAAACACACAAATAATTTCCAGGATATTGAAGAAGCGGCCTGCTCTTCAGCAGCAGCCATTAGATAGAAGCGCAGCTCTTTAATTTAATAATTACGGTCTTTATCTGCTCTCACTGCACACTGAGAAATGGATGTGTGTGTGTTTGTGTGTGTGTGTGTGTGTAGTGAGGAGGAGGAGGGGGTTATACGGGAAAAACACTTAGGATGACGTTAGGAGGAGAAAGAAAGGAAGAACGAACGAACCTGTTGGCCAGACTTGCATCCTATTATAATTATAATAATAATAATTATTATTATTAATGGCATAGTTATATACAAGGTTTTGGTCTTATTCTTAATCTAAATATATTCAAAAGAAAAAAAAAATTTTTTAATGCTATCGGATGGCGATCAGTTGCGGAAAACAAACCTTCAGGGAAACAAATATTAGATTTAATATTCTAGATTTTAAAATTTGAAAATAATCAATAGTACATAATAAGTGGATGGAAATTTGGAAATTTAAACCAAATTTGACAATTAGTTAGTGTCACTCAAATAGACTGGAATAAAAAATTAAATCCAATATGTGGAGTCAAATAATCGTTTTTGACTATTAAAAAGCTTTTGATGAGATAAAACGATGAGATAAAACTCTCCTCGGTAATTTGCTTGTTAGATTAATACTGTTTATTTTTTTACATAGTGGATAACAAAGTTATAGTTAGAATAGAGTTATAAGAATTACAACACGTTATAATAAAGAAGACTGCATTCTACCAATCAGCAACGTTCGATACAGCAAGCTCCGCCCACTATAGTTCCAGATACCGGAGCACTATAATAGACATACTAGACGCTGGAAGTGGAACTAAAATTAAGCCCTAGTTCCTGCAGTGAAACTCGTTTGTCTTCAGAGGGCTCTTTCAATATAGTTCTCAGGTTCCTATAAAGGTTCCAGTTTGGAGCAGTCATGATAGAGAAACTCTCTGTCTTTGAAGAACTTTTAAGGGTTCTACATAGACTCCACTTTCGTTCTAAGAGTGTACAGTGAAAAGTGGTTCGAGGAACAAACAGAAACATAATCGTCCCTAACGGTTCCTGAAGAGAGACATTTAATTGTGTGTAGCCCACTAGCTTATTGTGTCTTGTCTCCAAACTTGTGATCTTTAACATCACGTTAAAGCTGTAACGTTACGTTTTCCGACATCGTCAGGACAGAGGAGTTTATCGCGGTTTCTCGGGAACATGACAAGCTGCATTTGTATTTTTTGTCTTATTAACTTCGAGAGAATAAAGAGACTCTGGTGAAGGAACGACTGTTTATAGCTGCTATAACATAAGCGAGAACAGGAACTAGAGTCTTTCACGGACGTTCCACAACGTAAAACGTAACTACAAACGGATAAAGATTCTGATATGTTCTTTAATAAATGAAAACTTGTAATTATTGACAAATCGCTGTGGTGTAAGAGGAATAAAACACTTGGGGACGTGCTGTTGTAGGAAATGAATCAACTTCGCTTTATCACACCACCCTGTTGTTGATTATTTCACTCTAACAGCACGACACACACATTGTTCTATTCATTAAGCCCACAGAGGAGCGTTATGTTGGTGCTGGTGCAGAAGAACGTAAGGGATCGAATATTGCTTCTTAGTTGTAAACGTACACCTTTGTTCTGATTTTATTTGTATTTAAACCTTTCGACGTGGTCTTTCGTCAGAGGCAGCGGTCGCTTCTCTAGCGTTTCCTGCAGGCGCTTTAGCGTGCTAATGAAATGCTGCCGCTACATCGTTAGCATTAGAGCTGCAGGCCGTGCGCCTGCCTCGCTCTGATATAAAGCAGGAGACTTAAACTGGTCTTTCTGTGCCAAATGAACTCCAATCTGCATCGGCGAGACAGGCAGGGAAACTCGGTTAGGAATTCTGGGTAATCAGGTTTAAGACTGAAACAGGTCCGCGGAGCTGGCCGTCTTTATGAATGTCGATTGTTTTCAAAACGAAAGCGTCTGAGTCTGTTCTACTGATCCAGGTTTAACTCCTCACACACTGCTCACAGCAAAAACACACTGTAAAATCATTCTTTTTAACAAACTCTGTGTATGAATGTTTTTAAATCATATACATAGAAAAAGTCAAGGAAGTTCCATTCGGCAATTTAACAGAGTCTCTGTGCCGAGTCACCTTTCACCTGCTGGAGTGCTGAACAACTCCAGAAAATAATACAGCACCTTCATACACTTAAACTTTAACCTTGAAAGTAAGAGATTAATTTTTTAAGGAGAAGATGATGATGAACTGCTGCAATAAATGAGTACAGAAGAACGACAGATTTCCTTCGGTGAGCATCTGTCCATCGTCAGCGATATGGAGAGATAAAAATCTGACCACAGCTGCACGTGTCTACTGTCAGTGCCACTATTCATATTTTTCTAGTCCCTATGCAAGATGTCGAGCCACCAGCAGCAAACAGCACCTGTGTCCCACCTGGAGCTCGGAGAGAGAGGTCATTTTATTCCTGTATCTACATACACTACACAACTATATACACCACTATAAATACTACACCTCTATATATACACACTACACCACTATATACTATACCTCTACATATACACTACACCAATATATACTACACCTCTACATATACACTACACCAATATATACTACACCTATATATATACACTACACCAATATATACACCACTATTCATACTACACCTCTATATATACACACTACACCACTATATACTACACCTCTACATATACACTACACCAATATATACACCACTATATACTACACCTCTACATATACACTACACCAATATATACTACACCTATATATACACACTACACCACTATATACTACACCTCTACATATACACTACACCAATATATACTACACCAATATATATACACTACACCAATATATAGACCACTATTCATACTACACCTCTATATATACACACTACACCACTATATACTACACCTCTACATGTACGCTACACCAATATATACTACACCTATATATATACACTACACCAATATATAGACCACTATTCATACTACACCTCTATATATACACACTACACCACTATATACTACACCTCTACATATACACTACACCAATATATACTACACCTATATATACTACACCTCTACATATACACTACACCAATATATACTACACCTATATATACACACTACACCACTATATACTACAACTCTACATATACACTACACCAATATATACTACACCACTATACATACTACACCTCTATATATACACACTACACCACTATATACTACACCTCTACATATACACTACACCAATATATACTACACCACTATACATACTACACCTATATATATACACACTACACCACTATATACTACACCTCTACATATACACTACACCAATATATACTACACCACTATACATACTACACCTCTATATATACACACTACACCAATATATACTACACCACTATACATACTACACCTCTACATATACACTACACCAATATATACACTACACCAATATATACTACACCACTATACATACTACACCTCTATATATACACACTACACCACTATATACTACACCTCTACATATACACTACACCAATATATACTACACCACTATACATACTACACCTCTACATATACACTACACCAATATATACTACACCAATATATACTACACCTATATATATACACACTACACCAATATATACACCACTATTCATACTACACCTCTATATATATACACTACACCAATATATACTACACCTATATATACTACACCTTTACATATACACTACACCACTATATACTACACCTCTACATATACACTACACCAATATATACTACACCACTATATATACTACACCTTTACATATACACTACACCACTATATATACACTACACCACTATATATACACACTACACCAATATATACTACATCTCTATATATACACTACACCAATATATACACCACCACTATATATACACACCAATATATACTATACCTCTACATATACACACACACGACACCACTATATATACACACTACAACAATATATACTGCACCACTATATATAGACACACACACTACACCACTATATACTACTATGCTATATGCACTAATATACTACACTCCACACTATAATACAATACTACACTATACTACTATACCATATACACGGTGTACACTACTATATTTTTTACACTATACTACACCCAACTATACTATATAACACTGTAGTGCACATAATTCCACAGTGTATGGAATACCAAAGTTTATGGAATATTGAAGTGTATGGCATAAATTAGTGCACATAATACCATAGTGTATGGAATACTGAAATTTATGGGATATCATAGTGTATGGAACACCATAGTGTATGGAATACCGAAGTTTATGGAATATTGTAGTGTATGGCATAGCGTAACTAATACCATATGTATTTTTGCATTGTATGGCATAAAGTAGTGTACATAATATCATAGTGCATGGAATAATGTAGTGTATGGAATACCAAAGTTTATGGAATACTATAGTGTACATAATACCATAGTGTATTGAATACCGAAGTTTATGGAATATCGTAGTGTACTGTATGGAATACCGTAGTGTACATAATACTATAGTGTATGGAATACCAAAGTTTATGGAATATCGTAGTGCACTGTATGGAATAATGTAGTGTACATAATACCATAGTGTACAGAATACCATAGTGTACTGTATGGAATACCATAGTGTATGGAATACCGTAGTGTATGGCATAATGTACATAATACCATAGTGTATGGAATACCGTAGTGTACATAATACCATAGTGTATGGAATACCGAAGTTTATGGAATATCATAGTGTACTGTATGGAATACCGTAGTGTACATAATACCATAGTGTATGGAATACTATAGTGTACTGTACGGAATACCGTAGTGTATGTCATAATGTACATAATACCATAGTGTATGGAATACCGAAGTTTATGGAATATTGTAGTGTATGGCATAGCGTAACTAATACCATATGTATTTTTGCATTGTATGGCATAAAGTAGTGTACATAATATCATAGTGCATGGAATAATGTAGTGTATGGAATACCAAAGTTTATGGAATACTATAGTGTACATAATACCATAGTGTATTGAATACCGAAGTTTATGGAATATCGTAGTGTACTGTATGGAATACCGTAGTGTACATAATACTATAGTGTATGGAATACCAAAGTTTATGGAATATCGTAGTGCACTGTATGGAATAATGTAGTGTACATAATACCATAGTGTACAGAATACCATAGTGTACTGTATGGAATACCATAGTGTATGGAATACCGTAGTGTATGGCATAATGTACATAATACCATAGTGTATGGAATACCGTAGTGTACATAATACCATAGTGTATGGAATACCGAAGTTTATGGAATATCATAGTGTACTGTATGGAATACCGTAGTGTACATAATACCATAGTGTATGGAATACTATAGTGTACTGTACGGAATACCGTAGTGTATGTCATAATGTACATAATACCATAGTGTATGGAATACCGAAGTTCATCACGGAAAAAACCTTTAAGCTTTGTGTGTTTAGTGTTTCATTAGAAGACAAAACTTCTAGAATCGTTTATCAAAGTCAATTTTATTTAGTTAAACAGGGATATTTACTGAGCTGGATTTATGTGTTGATGCAAAAAATCCAGGAATAAACTAAAAGGTAAGGAAAGAAATATTACACGGTGTGGAGAAATAAACACATAAAAAACTGGACATCTGGTCACTGGCCAACAAAGATAAGAAGAGCAGAAAGTGTAGGAAAGATGAAGAAAATAAACAAGAAAAAAAAAGGCATATGAACAACTGGATACCAGCAGATGTTTATCAGGGCAACACTTCAGGAGAGTTCAATCCTGAACACACACCTGAACACAGCCTCAGGTCGACCTGCCAACACAAACACGTACGTTATTAATAGATGTACACCATCACAGTGAAACCTGTTCTACTAACCTGTCTATAGTTCCTACCTGTTTTATCCAAGAGTTCTCAAAGTTCCAATGTTTCCCTGACCTCTAGTCCTTTTCCAAGAACTCCCACAGTACCACATTGCTTTCTAGCCCTTACTCAACAGTTCTTCTAGTACCATTTTTCCCAGTCCCTATACAAGAGGTCCTGAAGTACCATTTTCCTCTAGTCCATATCCGGTTCTCAAAGTACCTCTTGTTTCTAGTCTCTATTCAAGAGTTCCACTAGTGCCAACATTTTCTAGGATTACACATACAAGTAAGGTTCCCAAAGTACCAATTATGTTCTAATATCTACACAAGTTCTCAAAATACCGTTTTTTTCCCCCTTCTAGTCCATATGCAAGGGAAGGCACTACTCCTGAAATACGATTTTCCCCAGTCCCTACACAAAAGGTCCCGAAATACCATTTCCTTCTAATCCATATCCAAGAGTTCTCAAAGTACCCATTTTTCAAATCTCTATTCACAAGTTCCACTAGTCTCAACATTTTCAAGGGTTAACGATACAAGTAAGGTTCCCAAAGTACCAATTATGTTCTAATGTCTACACACAGGTTCTCAAAGTACCAGTTTTTTTCTTCTAGTCCCTATGCAAGGGAAAAGGGACTACTTTTGTTTCTATTTTACTTATTCAAAAGTTCTTCTAGTACCATTTCGTCTAGTCCATATACAAGTTACAACTGCACACAAGGGTTCCCAAAGTACCAATAAATGTTCTAATCTCTACACGAGTTCTCCAAGTACCAGTTCTTTGTTCTAGTCCCTATCCCAGGGAGAGACTATTCCCAAACTACATTTTTTCTGGTCCTTATTCAGAAGTTATTATAGTACCATTTCCCTGGCCCCAATCAAAGAGTTCTCAAAAGTACCAATCTTTTTTTTTTTTTTTTTTAACATTCTATATGCAAGAATTCTCATGCTATCAAATTTTCTTCTCGTCATTATTCAATAATTCTTCTAGTACCATTCTCCCCAAGTCCTCACTATGGAAGTTCTCAAATTACAAAATTTTGAGTTCTTATTTAAGAATTTGTGTAGCACCGATTTCCTACTAGTCCACATCTCAGAACTCTCGAAGTACCAACATTTATCTAGTTCCCATGCAAGAGTTCACAAAAAGTACCAAAAACCATTTCTGTACTCTATATCTAAGGATCCCAAGAGTACTATTTTCCCAGTCCTAAACTTTTCAAGGGTTACAGACATACAAAGAAAAGTTCCAGTCCCAGATTTTATGTAGTTCCTTGTAGAGCCATGGGGTTCTCCAAGTCTCATTTTCTCCTGGTCCTTTATGTATTACAAGTTAATTAGTGGTTTAATGTCAGCGTGTGTGTGTGTGTGTGTGTGTGTGTGTGTGTGTGCGCGCACGCATGCTTACTTGGGCTTGGTCTCGGCGTCAGTGACCTGGCGGATGTAGATGGCGTCGGGCGGGTGCGTGATGTCGCCCTGCTCCTGCATGTACGAGGAGGCGATGGCCAGCAGAGAGCCGTCGCCACTGAAGGACAGAGAGGCGATGCTGGTCGGGTAACGGTGGAACTGACACAGACGCTTCTTATTGAACGGGTCCCAGATGTTCACGAACCCGTCCGAGCCACCTGCAGGGATGAGTCAAAGTCACTTACACACACTCGCACAACCATACACCTGTGTGTGTGTGCACCAAGAGCCATGTTTAAAATGCGTGACCTGTTGCGAAGGTGTTGTGGATGCTGTGGAAGGAGATGGCGTTGACGGGATACACCTGCTCGATGCCGTTCTCCTTCAGACGGTGGCATTTAAAGGCGTATTTCTTCTTCTGCACCTCCAAACTTGGGTCCAGGTACTCCACGGCTACTCGGCCCTCGATCGAGCTCAGCACGTAGCCCTGCAGCACACACACAGTCTGATTTTAACTGCTGCCTATTGGATTATGTATATAGGAGGGTAAACTGGGACGTTATACATTATGTATCAGAACATGCCAACAAGTGACTAGTGGGCGGGGCTTGTTTCCTCACAGTTGAAACATTATATCAGATGTTTATGAATTTTTTTTTTTTGAGTTTTGTCTTTCTGAAGAAGAAGAAGGAAAAAAGGATTATCAAGAGGAATTTCTGGGAATACAAAATATTCTTAACTTTTTTCTTAAGTGAGGAAATAAGAAGAAAACGGCAGTTAAAAAGAATTTTATTCTTAAGAAGGTTTTGTGAATCCGGACCCAGGAGTAGATTCGTTCCTACGTGGTAGCTTGGTAGTTTTAGAAGAGAACCGTACAGGACGGGTATTGGTATCGACAGAGACTCGAGGTTTCAGTCTCGGTGAATAAAAGAGGTATTGTTCCACCTCTACTCATAACCTAGGATGTTTACAGTTCTATCACATCCTCATCATCATCATCATCATCATCATCATCCCCTGCTGATCAGCAGCTGAATGCTCGCGGCTCTGACCTGTTTGTTTGGAAATGCTCGTATGCAGCGCGTCTGATACTTCAGGCTGGACTCTCGTCTCTGCTGGACGTATCCCATGTTCCTCAGGTCCCACACCAGCACTCTGCGTCCCGCCGTACCCACGATCAGGCGGTCCCCGGCCACAGACAGCGTGTACACCTGAAACACACGGCACAGCGAGCGGGCGTGAAGGCGAACGTCTCGGTCAAGGAGAAGCGAAAGATCTGAGAGCGCTCTGTACCTTCTCAGGCTGGGTGAAAGTGCCGGCGTTGCACGGCGTCCGAGGATCCCACAGCCTCACGCTCATGTCCCAGCTACCCGTTACCATGACGTTGACCTCTGGGCAATACTCCACACACCGAATAGGAGCTTCGTGTGTTCCGACGATCGTGTCTATACAGAGCGGGAAAAAAATACTATCAGTGACTCGCACACACGCCATCATATACAGCTCGATACTTTTACTTGGCTAGCTAGGTCTATAAAAAGCCGGAGAAACAAAAATGCATCGAGAGTGGTTTGGGTCGTCATGGCAACAACAGTAATGACCATGCATGAAGAAAGAATTCCCATGTTTAACCTTAATCCCATGTTTTAACCATTTTATTACATTTAAATGAGAATCTATTCGACATGATTAATAAACGTACCTTGGTCTGTATTCAAATCGTGCATTTTCAGCTGGTTGTCGAGGCCGCCGCTCCACGCCCGAGTCGGATCCTGAAACAAAACAAATCAATTTATCATGGTTTATTTTTTGTATTTTTAATCACGTATTGTACCCATCTCCTGAGAAAACCCGGTTTCTTACATAGAAAGCGCAGTCGAGGACCGGGGCCAGATGCTGGTACTTCATCCTCATCGTATTTCCACCGACATCGTAGAGACGGACAGTGGAGTCCCAGGAGGAGACCAAGAGGAACTGAGAGGAGTTGGGGCTGAACTTCACTGCTGAGATGCTGTCGTCAGGGCCCTGGTTCAGCTTGAACTCGTTCGAGCCCGTCATCTAAAACACGAGGACGAAAGAAACGTCATCAAACACTACCGCACAACGAGAACTGCACTTCTTAAACGAGGGAAATTAGGAACTTTAATCAGTATGATCATTTTCATCCCCTTTGAAACGACCCGAGGGCTTTTATTCCATTCCGTATGTTGACGTTTCATCTTCTAAAACGGGAAGTCAGACCGATAACACATTTGATTTATTTATTTTTTTAAACAGCGTTGGAGATACTCCATGCCACACCCCCTCACATTATTGACAGCGTGACGGAGACTTCGTATAAAGTCAGTAGCGATATTCCGTTTCCACATGAAACTCCACCGAGACATTTATTCCCATAACGAACAGCGTGCAGCCTAACAAACCACAATTACTGTTAATGAGCTGCTACTGTAAAGCAAGACACACCCCCAGGGGAGGGGAGCGCATTTGATTGGACGATCGCAAGACAAGTACAGGATGAGTCGTCAAAAATATGAATCATATCATTCCTAAAAGTATAAAATTAAACTGAGAATATACTATTGTATTGGTGTCTAGAATACTAATGGAGAGATTTAAAATAAAATTTATATATATCTTTGTATGAATCTAACTGATATATTTTAAAACTAGATTCATGCAAAATATGCACAAAACTAGGTTTAACTCCCTGATTATACCGTGTGCAAAACTAATATGGAGCAAGGAAACATTTAGGATGATAAAATAAACATTGGTATAAATTACAAACTCCTCCAACGCAGTAATCTTACGCTTTTTAATAATATAATGTTTCCAGAATTATGATTACAATACACTGTATATAAATCACTGATGCTAGTTAAGATGGCGGCCGGTTAGCTGGTTTAGCTTTAGCCAGAGAGCTGTTGTAGATAGCAGCCTGTATAACTAGTGCTTCTTTATTATTATTATTATTATTTGTGTCATTCTGTGATAAATAAAAATTTTTCGCAGTTAATCCAACGCTTTACCCAACATCCACTTATAACTGCTAGCTAGCATTAACACTAGCATTAGCAGGCTAGCTAAAACAAACCGTAACAGAATATAATTCCAAAAATCACCAGTCCGATCTCAGTGCACATTTCAGCAACAAATTACTCACCGTTTATATTCCTTATAAAAGATTTTCTATTTTAAAAAAAGGTGAATAATTAATAACCGTATAGCCGAGCTGAACTAACACCACGGCGGATAGTCACGTCCCTAACGGTACTGCACTGTCTGCCGAAACCCAAACCAGCCGCGTCCTTATTGGTCAATTTGTAAATTTGAATGTAGCCGCGGCGCTTTTGATTGGTTGAAATTATTCCACTTCCTATTACGTCAGGTCTGCGTAGAGACATGTCGAAACAGATAGATGGATTGGAGATGGATAGAATGGGTATTATGGTAACTATAATAATAATAATAATAATAATAATAATAATAATAATAATAATAATAATAATAATTCCAACACAAACACTCAGAAATAAAATAGAATAATACAATAAGTGGAATTAAAAAGTAATATAAATAAATGTGTATATAAGACATTATATTAATTATATAATTTTATATATATATATATATATATATATATATATATATATATATATATATATATAGTGGAGAAAAAAAAACAAAACAGTAACTCTTTTCCCTACAAAATTTAGGGAGTTATAATAAACTTATTTATTTATTTATTTTAAATGAACTGATTCTGACATGCTAAATAAATGACAATACTATAAAACTGAATGTGAAATTAAATAAATCAATTAATAATATAAGCTGTACGTGATGATTCCACACACATCGTGTCAGATGTTGACCTTGTGGACACACTTTATTTCACTGTAAGAGTAACACACACACACACACACACACACACACACACACACACACACAAAGAGAGAGTCCTGATACTTCTTAAAGCAGATTTATTTACAGTTTAGTAATGTAACAAATACAGATGAGCATTTAAAGCTGTATTTTTCTTGGTAATATATATGATAATATATAATAATAATACAAGTGAAAATATAAGGACGTGGCATGGTATATTAAAAATAATATAAATGATATAATGATGAGCCATGTCTCAAATCACATAATCCTATAGGCTTTAATCTGGAAGGCTAAGTGCTAATGTAGAACGTGATCATCTAGATATATAGAAAGTATACAGAAATACACCGATCAATGAAAATAACACATAAAAAAACAAAGAAACATCTTCACTGCACTACATGTGTGTTTGTGTGTCAGATGTGTGTGATTCGAGACACAGCTGAGTTTGTGGTAGAGAAGAAATGTAATTAATACAGAACATATTTAGCGTTGTACAAATAATTTCCTTGTTTAATCTGCGAAGCTTTGCCTTTCCTGTGTTTCCTGGAGTCGAGAGAACGCAGTATTGACGTCACTTGAAGTTTTATTTTCACCATTTTAAGAGAATAAATCATTTATTTGTGACGTTACCTGGCAGCCAAACACAATATATATAAAGTATATAAGATTAATGATGCATCAGTTATACTGATTGAGTCTAACTATGCTAATGTTAGCTGACATGTTATTAAACTAAGCTACACTACACCAGACTGTCATCTGTCATCACCCTTTAAGCACTTATTATTGATTTTGTTATTATAACCACTGGAAGTCAGTAGCTATGTTTCCGTCCACGTATTTTTATGCAAAAAAAATCTCCAAAACGTACACGCTCAGTTGAGACGGATCAAAAAAGTCATGTGACCTTTCCTCAACAAATCATGTGATCAGATAATTGGGTGAGAAAAATAAAAATGGCGGCGAGCGAGAAGTATGGTTGGATAGGCGGCGAGGTCCGAACATTTTTTAACATAACTTTTAAAAAACGTGACTACAATATAATTCTTGATGGAAAACATCAGTAGTGCAGATTTCCCAAGGAGTGCGAACGCAGACGATTCTTAAAGCATACGAGAAACCTTTACTATATGTATTATACTATATAATTATCTATAATAATAAATTATACTGGAACGAAGAGCCACAGCGGCTTCCCAACTTCCACTTGCTTTGATTCTTTGTTCTCTTGAAATCGAAACGATGTTTTATTCACGAACGTTTTATGCTGATTTTCAGATTTTTCTCATATGGTAAATTCACGACTTGGATGGAAACACAGCTAATGAAGGAGATTTCAGGTTTAAACCTCAAATTACATTTCCAAATGTTTCTTTCTAATTGTTTAAAATAACTCACAAACTATACATGTTTTTTTTTTAAAAAACAAAAAAAAAACAAAAAAAAAACCAACATGATTTGTGCAGAAATCGCGCTATAATGAAGTTCATAAAAGGTTAACGAAGCCATCGTTACGATTCCTCCATATTTGCGCTCCATGGATGTCAAAAGAGCACGTCTCTTAGATAGTTTAATCACGTTTTATTGGCTAGACGCGGGATAAGCCAATCGGGAGCAGGACTGAAATCAGGACTGAAAGCTACTAGCCGGTTAGCTACACTCCGAACTCCAAGTGATCAACGAAGAAGTGCAGAAGGAGAAAAAAGAAACGTAGATCTGGTGTTAGAAGAGAAAATGTCATTTTATCTGCTTAAATTCCTATTAATGGCATCTCATTTGAATCATTTTGAGTAGAACTGTAATAGAAATGTTTTATTTTACAACACCGTTATTAATGTGGTGAGACGGGATGACGCTAGAGCATGCCTTAAATAATTCACAAATTAGCATCGACAGAATTGTACAGATCATGCATCGATTTTATTCCGTATATATTTCCTGATGCCCTCCTGTTCCTGATTAGTCTACTGCTGGGAATATCTTTCACTGTTATAATATTCAGCATATCGCCTGATAAAAGTAACGCCAAAGAACAACGATCCGCAATTTACAAAGGTAAAGCTTGGCTTTAGGGGGCGGGGCTACAGTATAAACCTTTTACTTTGGCTTCATTTTTACAAAATCAAGCAAACTCCAACCACATCACCCTCATCTGATTCTTTGTTTCCATGGAAACGGATCGTCCCACTGAGGGGTTTAAATGGGGTGTGTAGCGTGAGATGTCTCTAAAACATTTTAAAAATTGATTAGGTGTTATAACATTTATAACATTTAAAGATGGTATGATTTTTATAAGTACGGTTGCTAGTTATATTCTAGGTGTTTGGGGGATTTTTTCACATCATGAACATACATTGTTGCCTGGCAACCATGGCCTATAAGGTCTGTCTGCAGATCCTAGACCAGAGAAGCGTGACATTGAGTCCATGTAGGAAAAATGGGAAGGACTTTGAGACCATAGGTGGGGGTGTGGGCGTGTCTTTGAGCCCATATATGGAATTGATGGCCGCTCTGAGTGGGCGGACTTTAAGACCTTAGGTGAGAATGTAGGTGTTTCTTTTGGTCTATAAGTATTCATTTCCATATATTTTCAGTGACTCTGTTAGCCAACTAGCTAACCTGAGCTGACCTGAGAGAACGATTTTTAAAGGGTCTGTCCATGAGTCCATACATAGGCGCAATGACACGCCCCCTCTAGGACACTCCCATTTGTCCCACACAAACATGCCCATTTGTCTCCCATTCAAACACCAGCATCTATCCCACTCAAAGACACGCCCATTAATCCCACTCAAAGACACGCCCACTGGTCTCTGTCTGCAGACACACACACCACAGCATCCATCAAACCTCCGCCTCAGCAGTCAATATTACTGTAAAGACTGTACAGAGGAAACGCCGGAACGTTACTTCCGGGATAATACATCGGAAAAGCCGCAGATCTCGGCATGGGAACGCCGAATCCGGCCAGAGGCATCCCGATCAGAGTCCGAGCCGCTGAGGGCGCCGCGTGAGCCACGTGTGCGGCCTCGAGCTCTGCGGCAAGCTGCCGTTTCCACTTGTTCCTCCGGTTCTGGAACCAGGTCTTGACCTGCGTCTCGCTCAGGTGCAGACTGGAGGCCAGACACGCTCGCTCAGCGCTGCTCAGGTACCGCTTAGCGTCGAACGCTGACTCGAGCTGGAACACCTGGCTCCGTGAGAACACCGTGCGTGTCTTCTTCTTCGCTGTGTCTCCGCTGCTGGATTTGTCAACAGTGCCTCCAGTTCGCTTCTCACTGCACGGACTCGGTGATCTTCGGTCATCTTTATTATTCTTGGTGCGGTTGTGCAGCGTGCGCTCCTTCCCTTCTGATGAGGGTTTGTTTACTGTAGCGTCTAAGAGACATAATGTGGAGGGAAAAAAAACAGTTAGGCTAATAATATGCATTTATAAATATATTTAATGTGCATCAACACCAGGGGGCGCTAGAAGAAATTTCAGCCCCCTGTACTATTCCTATAGAGTGTATCTTTATTGAACTTTTACTCTACCCTACAAACCAACATGCGATTTTCTCAGTTTTATGCAAATTAGGTATGACAAATCCAAGCAATTGGCTCGAATGATTCCCCGGACCGATCCTACGCCGTTTCTTCAGTTCCCCTGCAATTAGTTCCCACAAAAATGGAACAATAACCGTAGTTTCATCTCCTCCTGTCATATTCGAGCTCTCAGTAAATGTGTACAGAAACATTAACAGATCTAAAATAAAGCTTGGAAGGAAGTAGCAGAGGTTGTTGGTGTGCCAGTTAGCTTGTTTTGCTAATCTATTAGGAGAGCGAAGCTAGTACGATGTTGTTCACGTAACATGTAAATCAACCAATCAAACTAATTCATCTTGAACTAGTTTTACTAGCTTCAGAAGCTATGTACAGCTACTACCCTTTCTCGTCAGAAAACGCTAGACAGGCCACGCCCTTATGTGACAACAGTAGCACTCGGTACACGCCCGCAAGAGACAAACTACAAGCGGAACGAGCATCTAGTGTGAACGTAGTTACTGTACAAGGTAAGCGTACATATTAAAGGTACAAAAGATAAGGGCGCCACCCCAGTGAGTGAAACAGGTTAATACCCCAAGCCCCACCCCCAACTCCGGACCCCAGTACTCTTTCATACTCAAACGTTATACCAGCGGTTACTGTTACTCTTCTCTTTAATTATCCAACTGTTTAGATTTTATAGAAATACAATTATTTTAATAGTGCAAAATGATCAGTACTGGTCAAAATGGAGACCTTTTTTTTGCTGAAGATTGCGAGTTGAAACGAGATTATTTATAGATTCAGTTTAGGGTTAATGTCTTACAAATCATAAAATTGTTTATGATTATTCTCTTCTCCAAAAATGGGTTGTTTAAGCTTGTTGTTGTTGTTATTGTTGTTGTTGTTGTTGTTGTTGTTGGGGAAATCACTTTGCCCTTTTAATGAAAATGTATAAAATAGTGTTCAGACCGTACAGGAGTTTTTTGTGCTTTTTGTGTGGAAAACTACTCGAATTGGCGAAATTGCAATCACACGAAATTGTTTTTTACGGTTTTTCACAGCGATGTTTGTCGGTAAACGAGACGTGTTAGCTGTACTCGTGTGAATCGAAGAGGGCTTTAGCTGAACGCGCGTCGTGATGACGTCACATGACGCGTCTCGGCCCAAATTTTGACAAATTTCAGGGGCAGTGGTGGCTTAGTGGTTAAGGCTCTGAGTTACTGATCGGAAGGTCGGGGGTTCAAGCCCCAGCACTGCCAAGCTGCCACTGTTGGGCCCTTGAGCGAGGCCCTCAACCCTCTCCACTCCAGGGGGCGCTGTATCATGTCTGACCCTGCACTCTGACCCCAACTTCCTAACATGCCGGGGTACGTGAAGAAAAGAATTTCACTGTGCTGTAATGTATACGTGACCAATAAAGACTCATTATTGTTACCGTTAAATTGAACATTCCTCAGAATATTGTGAAGCTTGCTTGACTTTTCGTTCGTTCGTTTCTGTGATCGCAAAATCACGAAATCCTGGAGGGGCTGAGTATTTAACCTGAAGGATGATCAGCCTGTTGGTGTTTAATGATGATTTACTCGGTGTACTCAACTCCTTCGGTTCTTCATACTGACTGTTCTGGGTTCTTAAACAACATTTCAGTGTAACTTTGTTTCATGGATTGTATTTACTGTGGCCATGAAGCACTGTTCATGTAGGTAATGTGAACATTTAAGATAGGAAAAGATTCTTCTGATCATCACGGCAGTGACAAAACAGTTAGTAAAGAACTAACCATGCGAAGGTTTCTAAAAATTTAAACAAATACACTTCCTTATGGTTGCACCACAGATTGATTCATTTCCTGAATAAAACCCAAGTCTTCCCACGACCGTGCACCGTCACGCTGAGTCATCTTGTTCTCTTTTCTCTCATAGAACACAAACCAGTTACTGCGGAACAATCGGGACATTTTCCATCAACACTTCTCCTTGTTTTAGTCAAATGACATTACGGTTAGATATTTTATGTTTGTTTTTAAAGTTATCAAGCTTTCGATTAGGAAATCGACCACACCCCTCTTGTTGATGGTCCACTCTGTAGCTTACTCGTCACTCATGTGGGACTCGTTGCTGCTAGTGTGTACCTAGAAGAGTCGAATATACGAACAGCGTACCTTAAATAGTCATATAAAGGACCTTTAAACCTTTAAATCTTTATTCTAAAAGGACCACATGCACCTGCCCAGGTGTAAGATACACACTAGAGGTGCAGAACATTTACGCTTAAGTAGAGAGAAAAAAAGGAAAAGTATATACAGTTTGGTATCTTTATTACTGAGAGCACACTTTATAGTGATCACCAGAATCACACTGCTAATGAACAAATACACAAACAAACAAATAAATAAATATGAATATTATTAATTAATATATTGTTTAATTATAGCTTATATTAGTATTATTAATAATAACATCACTGAGAGAGATGAAAGTTTCCTAACAACTCTTGACTCTTTATAAAGTGTGTGTGTGTGCGTGTGTGTGTGTGTGTGTGTGTGTGTGTGTGTGCTCTACCATGTCTGGACCAACAAGACCATCCTGACAGTGTTTTTTTTTTTTTTCTTTTAAATAAAAACTTTTTCCTAAGATTGATACTATTTCGTTGAGGATTCCGAGATGTTCCGAGATTCCACGCTGCAGTGGTTCTGCAAGTGGAGGAGTCTGGAGAACCCGGGGAGGGTCTGAACATCCAGGGGTCAGTGGTTTGTATTTCGTTAGGCCTACAGTTGGAGTTAGAGTGGTGGAAATCGCCAGCCGTATTAACCAAAGTGATTAGATTTAATTACTGAGATCTTCTGAAGTGAACAGGTTTAATCCAAATCTCAAGAACTCTATAAAAAGTCTATAAACTGTACAGTAAGTGTGTAAATTATGTATAAATAATAACTGGAGCCGAGATGTTAGTTTGGCGCAAGGTTCAGGAATTAAAAGTGCTTTGGCTTCAGTAAATAATTAGAAAGTTAATGATAAATAATAAGGATAAATATTTGAAGAGTTGGAATTTTTTTCCTTTAAAAAAACAAAAACCAAATCTGTGTTTAGGAGATCTGTGGAATTTATTTGACATTTATTTAATGCAGTATTTCATACAGTGGACATTTGGGATCATCTGAGTTTAGATTTCAATGATTAGAGGCTAAATCAAAAGAAATCCACATCATGAATGTGTAATGTTTATGATTCTGCATTATTTCTGCGTCACTGTTTAAATCGAAGCAAGTGTGTGATAGTGATCATTTAAACTCAGAGTTTTAGCTCTTGGTGGATTTGATTAAACATCAGGTTTTACACAAACTTGTGGAGCTCGAGCGCACGCCGTCATTACAGCAGCAGCAGCAGCAACAACAACAACAACAACAAACGTGGAGAAGAAAAAATACTTTCTGAAATTGATGTAAACATGTCAGAGATTCTACTTTTCACTCAGATTGTTATGGTGACGAGAATGCAAATGCTGAGGAACAGTTTTGGATTTTAGTGTCGTGGTGAAAATCGTAAAAACACCCGAGTGTGTGTGTGTGTGTGTGTGAGAGAGAGAGAGAGAGAGAGAGAGAGAGAGAACGTGTGTGTTGGAACAGAAAATATTTTTTGCTTTAAATATAAAGATAAATATCAGATGCACTCACTCGGGCGCGTTTTGGAGGAGAGTGTGTGTTGGAGTTTGCAGAAACACTCGGTGCTGCTGCACTCCTCCTCTTCAGCGCTGCAGCCGTCCGAGGACACCGAGAGCGCGCGCCTCCTCTGCGCCACCGACACCGACACCGCCGCCGCCGCTGCTGCTGCTGCTCCTGCTGCACGCGATCCACCTGCACCTCCACCTGCACCTGCACCTCCGCTTCCTCCGTCCTGCCTCGCGCTCTCCGCCGCGGTGCCCAGGATGGAGCGGATGGTGAAGCTCGGGGCTGGAGACTGATTCATCATCATCATCTTCATCATCATAATCATCATCATCACCACCATCACCACCACTTCAGCCGCATCGCTCACTCACCACGCGCTCCTTTTCATTTAATGAAAATAAATAACATTAATATGTTGATTGTTTTATTTATTTTTCCAGTCTAAATCCTCGTGACTCCGGATGGAGAATCCCCTCCTCGTGCACGCGTGCCTTCTCTCCTTCTCTCCTTCTCTCCACTCCGACTCAGGAGTGTGTGTGGTGCTTCATTTTCTTTCTTTCTTTCTCTCCTTTTTTTTTTTGCATGCATGCATGTAGATAGGTAGATAAATGCAGTGCAATGCAATGCGCAACATGGAATGCCTCCAAGCACGAGCCAATCAACGCGCTTTAAAGCTCAACCCGAGGGAGGATTTCCTGCAGAGGACAGAGTGGGAACACAACTCCGCTATAGCAGCGCCAGCAGATCTGTTAAACATGTCTTATAATAATAATAATAATAATAATAATAATAATAATAATAATAAATGTAATAACACCCTAGCCTGCACAAAGAAAGGCTTCTTCCGGTGGATTTTTTAAAACACACACACACACACACACACACACACACACACACACACACACCTGCTGTGTAACTACTGCACCATTTACAGCGACAATTCGTGGATAAATGCCGTGTTTTATCCAAACACAGGACTTTCAGGAACTTGCTGATGAGGAAATCGTGTGTGTGTGTGTGTGTGTGTGTGTGTTAGGATTTAGCGATGAGGTGCGCTGGTATGTCCCGGTCTCTCTGTGTTGGCCAGGCAGCAAAGTAGGCCAACTATCCACACACACACACACACACACACACACACACACACACAGAGTCTTCTTCACACAAATGAATAAAAGTAAAGTATTATTATTATTATTATTATTATTATTATTATTATTACACGGCGTGTGTGTGTGTGTGTGTGTGTATGTGTGTGTGTGTGTGTGTGTGTGTGTGTGTGAAAGAAAGAAAAAAAGAAAACTTAACACATAACTGGTGTCTCATGAATTTTAAATAGATGAAGGATTTAACGTGATTTCATGCACCAATATGAGCGTGGGAGATTATTATTATTATTATTATTATTATTATTATTATTACAAACATGTAAAAAATAATAAAACACATTAAAGCTCAGTGCTTATTGGTTTCTTCTTTATAGCTAGTTTCTATTATCCGGTTATTGTTTTTTTTTTTTTTTTTTTTTTTTTTTTTAATAATAATATTTTATTTATTTGCTGGTGCCGCAATTTCCTGTAGAAGAATTTTCCATCATGAAGAATCAACAACACGATGCACATGATTCAGCTTCAAGTCTTCACACAACCAACCAGATTATTGATCCTTACAGTGTTTTTATGGGTCACTTACTGCACACCGAACCTTTCTGACACCTTTATTTCCTTTGTTTACTTTAAGCTGGTTAAAGCTAATATGATCAGTCCTGTCAAAAGGTCCGTGTGAGTAAATATAAAATACTAACAGCACTATGAGATGTGTATAGATGTACAGTATGTACTGCTCTGACTGGGTTCTGTAGAATAAACAGGTTCAGTGCTGACCATGGAGAGAAGATTAATGCACATTAGTGACCGGAAATCAATATCTCAGGAGCAGCGGTGTGTGTGTGTGTGTGTGTGTGTGTGTGTGTGTGTGTGATACACTGATCTCAATATCTCAGTGTGTGTGGAGCTCCAGTTTTCAGTAAAACACAGATTACACACTCATTATAACCTGCAGGTAACTTTATACTTTAGTTACTGGGTATTAAAAAAAACAAATCACGATTATATAAAAAGATAATTTAAATATTTGTTTAACATTTATGTTTTTATTTTCAGTGAAAGTTTCAGTTTAAAATGTTAAAAGTGTTTGATAAAGAGCTTTACCACCTGTATGATGGTTTTTATACTTTATACTATATATATATATATATATATATATATATATATATATATATATATATATATATATATATATATATATATATATATATATATACATATGAATAACCCTGAGTCATAACCATGAACACACTGATTATAACTCACGTGAAATCTTAATATACACACAATTATATACACACAATTTAGAAATTATTATAAATATATATGAATACTATATATATATATATATATATATATATATATATATATATATATATATATATATATATATTTAAATATAATATACACAATTACATTAATAACAAAACTGCATATAACGTTTATTCTTACACTATTATATTTCTGTAAGGCCGACATATCACATAGCATAACAAACTATTTATTAATCATGTAGTGATTGTTTTTAAATTTGCTGCTATTTATTTCTTTCGAATGCCTTTATTAACCATTAATTATTTATCCATCTGTCTTTTATAACTGAGACACAGAAACAACTAGAAAACCAACTATTATAGAAGTCGATAATAATAATAATAATAATAATAATAATAATAATAATAATAATAATAATCTCACACGCGGAAACAATTCGATCAACCAGTTTTATTACAGCAATACAATATCAAAATCTGTTTCATTATACACAACATTGCATTTCTCACCAGCATGATTTATGTATATTTACAACACCCTTTATATCTATATATATTTATAAATATGTACACTGAACCGGGCTTCCCAAAAAAATAGAGGAAAAAAAAAAGAAACAAACAAAAAGGAAAAAAAAAGACCAAAGCAACGCGGATGGATGGATTTAATGCAAGATTCATGACGTCATTGGTATAAAGGTGTAAGACAGGTGATTGTCCGCACACTGAAGCTCTGACTGCAGTTACTCAGTGTGTGTGTGTGTGTGTGTGTGTGTGTGTGTGTGCGGGGGGGAATTCTAATGAAAACATTTTTATATACTTAAAAAAAAAATTGAAACGCATCCATCACCGTTTCTGGAGCTCTCATTTATGTGTTTGATATGGCCAATTATATAATAATAATAATAATAATAATAATAATAATAATAATAATAATAATAACCTGCTGAGTTGATTTTTTTTTTCAGCAGTACAAACAATGTTTTATTTATTTATTTATTTGTTTATTTTACCTCCTTTCTTTATTTTATTTCATTAGAAACATTAGATGACGGTGGTCGCGTTATAAACCGTTCATGAATTGGGGCAGTGAGTGATGATGAGCGCGAGCGAGCGCGGAGTTCATACGGGTCTGAGCAGCGGCACGGCGGCGACCACCGGATGTGGATAATAGACCGGATGTGGGAAGGTGAGGAGAGGCTGGCCGGCTGTGGCGTGGCTGGACGCGGCGCTGGCGGTGTCGCTGGCTGAGCCCTCGCGGTAGAGCACCGGGACCGGGACCATGCGGCGCGCGGCTGTGTGACTCAGACTGGCCGCCTCGAGCTCCGCCGCCAGCTGCCGCTTCCACTTATTGCGCCGGTTCTGGAACCAGATCTTCACCTGAGTCTCGGTGAGCTGCAGGCTGGAGGCCAGGCACGCGCGCTCGGCGCTGCTCAGGTAGCGCTTGGCGTCGAAGGTGGACTCGAGCTGGAACACCTGGCTGCGCGAGAACACCGTGCGCGTCTTCTTCTTCCGGCACGGTGGCCGCTTGTCCGAGCTCTCCGCCGCCGCGCCCGACGCTTCCCGTGCGTCGTCGCGCTTCGGCTCGTCCGTGTCGCTTTCCTCCAGGAGGATTTCATCCACGCTTTTGCTCTCCTCGTCCTCTTTGGCGTCCGGTTCTAACGCGAGCCGCGGCTCCGGTGAGTCTCTGTCTGTACCGGACGCCGGGGATAAGTCTCTAACCGCCGGCCTCTCTGACACTGTAACGACACACATCCGGTAAACACACAGGGGAATATTCACACACCTACACACTGCACACTTCAGTCACACGGAAATGCAACACATTTGAAACTAAAGTGTTCCGGTACTTCGGATTGTTAATAATCCAGACTCCTAAAGTTCTTGAAACAGGAATTATTACTCTAATTATCTCCCAGAAGCGTTCCTCTAGAGAAACTCTCAAAAATACAGCTACCAAACTCTTCACTCTTTCATCCATTTGTAGAGTAAAGGCGAAAAAGTGTAAAGCTGAAAGATACACACTAAAGGTACCAAACCCGACCTTTATGGTACTAAACCAGCATCAGGGTAAGGTTCAGTTTGGTATCTTTATTTCTGAGTCCTACAGATAGTCCAGCAGGACTCCAGGGTCTGAGCTGCCAATATTCTCCATGAACTGTTCCTAAAAGAACATCACAACTTTATTTATTTATCTATTTAAAAAAAAAAAAAAAAAATTTAAGGTAGACTAAATAGTTCTCGAGTCGGTTCCTCTGGGAAACACCGCAGGAGATGGTTCTCTCTTCCTGAAACCGTGCGAGAATCTCAGAATGCTTCATTCTCTCATTTCAACATAGAAACGCCTTTTGTTTTGTAAGAAATCTGTTCAGAAAATAAAATAAATGTTCTAAACCAGGATCTTTTTAAATCTTCAGCACCATCATCAGCCATCTAAAGAAATCTGAAGGAACCTTTTTCTTTCCGTCTAAAAATACAATTCGGTCGCCATCCAAAAAAAAAAGTGCTTTCGTTGCTTTCTTCTGCTTTATTTGTTGAATTGAATTCAGATTAAATTCAATATTGAGTGTAAATTTGAGCACAGGTAGCCTAGCCTTTACATTAATACCGACTAATATTACCGATCAGACATCTTAAATATAACCAGTGTTTAATTATTAGCCAAGCCTATTTTTAGCTAGATATTTTTAGCCCCTTCAACAGCGCCATAAATTGCTGTCTCGTGATCATGAGCTCAACAGAGAAGTGCTGATTTCATCCAAAATGTTAGAAACCAATGTTAAAAAAAAGAGCCATTAATTGTTGATGCTAATTTGACTGCTTTCTCTTGATCGCAAATATTTGCCAAAAAAAAGTCTTTAGCACAATTTAAAACAAATAAAACAACAAAATTAACAGTAAAGTACCTAAAGTATTTATAAAGCAGCTTTCCAAAATATTGTGACCAACTTTAGTGAGCAAAAAATCCCAGAAAATGACGAGAATCCAGTAAATAAATATTACCCGCTAATTATGGCGGCCTGTTTTTGTGTTAATTTGTTGTCGCGAGTGTTTAATATCAGCTGGTTAATCTCTGGCAACCCGCTTAATAATTAACGCATCATTTATTACATTCAATTAAATTAATAATGAATGAATGAAAACGCGACATTTTAACGCAAGGGCAGAAAAAAAATGGACATAAAGACACTGCAGGTGTAAAAGCTGATGTAACACCGCAGGCTACGTGTTAGAGATTATGCAAAGTATTTTATTTATATTATTATTAGAATTAATAATAATAAATAACGTAATTCACCCGCATTCACACAGGGTATATTTTATATGTAGACCTTATAGATAAAATGTTTAGATTTATGATCACGTGGTTTTTGCAGGGTTAATGGAATTAGTCTAATAGGCTAGCACAAATAAATTCCCACCTCTTTAATTCTGCACCGATGGTCTATTTTTATTTATTTATTTTTTAAAAAAATTTTTTTATATATATGATGGATCCAAATAGACACTGAAGACTTGAGATAATTCAACGTTAGGATGAATCCAGCACCTACAGCACCTACTGTACAGTCTCAGAATAAAAGCGGACTAAACTGTACCATTCCTTGTTGCTGGTTTGGTACAAACACAACCTTTTGCGCCTTTAGGTTATATATGTACCTTAAATCATTTTGAAAAGGTAGGCCTACTACATTTCCAGCTGAAAGATAGATGTTAACGATATCGACTGCACTGTAGATAAGGGTACTAGCCCCGACGACAAGTACAGGTACCCTTTTTCTTCTGAGAATGCACTAAACTGTACTTTTCCTTCTCACTAGGGTGCTACCTTTATCTTCTGTACACTTTATATACACGTTACACGTTTAATATCTATCTTTCACCTGGACATGAGGAGGTAGCCTAGTACCTTTTAAAAAGATGAGCTTTCAGAGGAAAGCGTTACAGGTGCATCAGTGCTGCTTCAGATCCAGTGATGTGCCTTAAATTATTTGTAAAGATACAAAGATGCCTAAAGTAAAATAGTACCGAAAGCTACAGTTTAGTATCTTCTTCAGAGAGTCTAGACATTACTAATATAATATAATATAATATAATATAATATAATATAATATAATATAATTTATAATACACATTTCCATTTGAGTAAAAAGAACAAAACAAAACAAAATAATAAACTGGACCTTTACGTATCGCTGATTTGGACCAACCAAGGCTGCGTCTTTAGTACCTTTAGTGTATATATTTGTAGCTTTAAAATGATTTAAGGTATTACATAATTTGACATCCATAAGGACCACTTTAGAGTAAGGTGTACACCTTTCCAGGTAAAATACACACACGCACAAGAGAAGAGGTACCAAAGACGAATGCTTGAGAGTACCACTCCAGACAGAGACAAGGATTATTATTGGCTAGTACCCTTTATTTTCTGCGCGTGTGTAACGATTAAATGATATATGAATTAATTAAAGGTCCAGCACATGTATCTTACAGGTAAAAGATAGGATATATAGGCTACTAAAGGTACCAAGATGCAGCACTTGATGGTAGAGTCTAGTTCCGTGTTATTTCGAGTGTACTCATGGTATTTGTGGTGTTTCTGCTGGCTGTGAAGTCTGACCTGCAGTTCTGTGTAAGTGTCCGTACGGGTACCACCAGTGAGCCGCTAATCCAAACCTCTGCACCGGCAAATCAAACCGCGGAAAACTCAAGTCTCCGACGCGAGACAGGGAGAAGCCGTGCTCCAGGAGTCCTTTGGTGGAGTTCATGATGGCTTTGGGTTTGATCAGAGTGGGCTTGCTCTCGCAGTTCAGCAGATTTTTGATGGAGAACGGAGAGTCTTTAAACGGGCGAGTCTCCGGCGTTGTCTCGGCCATTGGATCACCATAAAAACACGCACAGTCCTCTCTCCTCGGGAAGTGTCTCGAGAGTCAAATATCAAGCTTTTAAGAAGCTTTTAAAGATTCCTCACGCGCTTACAAAATAAAAATAAAAATACATGCGAAGATCAACCTGGATAGATAGATAGATAGATAGAGAGATAGAGAGATAGATGGACGGATGATGAATGGACGCGTCTGGAGGGTAATGATGAAATCAAAATGTCATCCAAGTTAAATGCGGACACTGAGCTCTGAGCACAATGGCAAATGGGATTTAAGGAGGAATAATATGGCTGAGAGAGAGAGAGAGAGAGAGAGAGAGAGAGAGAGGGAAAGAAGGGTGGGAGGAGAGACGTGTGTGTGTGTGTGTGTGTGATGCTCCGCCCTGTGTGTGTTATTGGTCTTGTACTACAAATTAGTCAGCAGCAATTAGACTACATCCTACACAGACATGACGCTACCCAGGGCTACAAAACACCACGTGACCGTTATAACACCCTAATTAACACTGAAATTAATTTATTATTAATAATCCGCTGCGATTTCTTTAATTTATAGCGCATTCAAAACACTCCATCTATTCATTTCTAAATACACCCCCCCCTCCCCCCACCATGCTTTTTATTTTCAGTGCCATGGCATGGGGGTCAAAACTAAGTGATTTGTTCAAATGTATTTTCGTACATTTAGAATAAATAGAAATCGAGTATGATGAATGAGATGAGAATAGATGGTGCAGTGTAAACGCTTTATTAAACACTTATATATATATATATATATTTCCCTCAGGTCAAAGAAATGTAATTGTTGTAGCCGTTGAGCTTTAAAACCCAACATTTTGTAAAGAATGATCAGTTAGTAATTTAATAATCACGCATTCTAATTTTAGGAAAATAATAAACAGAGACACTTGTACAGTACAAGCCTATATTTAATGTAATTTCGTGTTTGTTGTTTATGTGTAGGTTTTGTTTGTATCTTTCATTGTTTGGTTGCTTGGACAAATCAGACGTAAATCTTGAACATTTATCAATTTAATATAAAGTACATTTAAGTCCAGATTGAACATGTACACGGGAAGAAAAATAAATATATTTGCGGCACTACATTACATTTAGTCATTTATGAATGGAAATGAGGTAAGCTGTGTATTGGGTCTTTAAATATATTTTCCTAATTAATCAACAAGGCCACGGACTTCCTCGCGGCGACATTAAATATTAATATTTTACACGGTTATAGATTTAATACACTTTGCATTCTCGCCATTTGGCCGTTCAGTATGACAGAGACACTGAGCATGCGCAGTAGCGCCACCCGGTGGTTATATTGCTGCCAAGATAAACTGCAGAGACAGGATTTCAGGATATATCTCATGTTTATTTATTAAAGCGATTAGAGTTGTTTTATTTTGGACTTTCTGAACCTTTTGGATTAGCAGAACTTTTCCCTATAGCTAGCTTTATTGAAATTACACTGAGATTAAAGATGATGCATTATTTATTTGTTTTTCAATTATTGAGCAGTGATTTTCAAAACCTATTTTCATTTAGATGGTAATAAATAATCAATAAGTTCTAAATACATAACATATAAGTACATAATATATTCAACTGTAATGAACAAACAACAGTTTATAGTGATCTCCACCACTGTCATTAATAACAACAACAACAACAACAATCATAATCATCATCATCATCATCATTGTTCATCATAATGATTATAAGCATATTCATAAACAAACAACTAACTAACTAACTAACTAACTAACTAACTAACTATGTAAATAAGTAAATTAAATGAGATAAATGTAAATCATTCTGCATAAGGGCGTCTGCCAAATTCCATAAAATGTCAAATGTAAAAAATACATACATAAATAAATATCTTTATTAACAGTTTACAGTGATCACCACCACTGTCATTACCAACAACAACATCAATCATTATTCATCATAATGATTACATGTATATTCATAAACAAACAAACAAACAAACAAACAAACAAAACAAACAACTAAATAAAAATACATAAATAAATAAATAAATAACTTTATTAACAGTTTACAGTGATCATCATTACTGTCATCATCAACAACAACAATCATCATCGTCATAATTATTTATTATCTTAATGATTACATGTATATTCATAAACAACTAACTAACTAACTAAATAACTTTAGTAAAAATGTACAATTATCACCACCGCTGTCAGTAACAACAACAGCAACAAAAATCATCATTAACATCATAATGATTACATGTATATTCATAAAAAACTAAATAAATAAATAAATAACTTTAGTGACAATTTATAATTATCACCACCACTGTCATTAACAACAACAACAACAAAAACAACAGCAACAACAATCATTATTAACATCATAATGATTACATGTATATTCATAAACAGAAAACAAACAAAGAACTAACAAAAGACAGAAAGAAAGAAAGAAAGAAAGAAAGAAAGAAAGAAAGAAAGAAAGAAAGAAATGACCATTTTGATTTTGGTGACACCTGATTAATTGATTAATCAGTTTATGATAAATGTAATTAGCTCTGAAAAGTACAACACACACAAACACTGCCAGAGACGAGTGAGTTCTTATCTATCTAACAAAGGAAAGTAAAAACATAGCTTGATAACGAAATGCACAGCTTATAGATTTATCTGTTATTGAAGAATTATTATATTTGAGCTCACCAACAGTCCAATCCCATTTCATGGCCCATTGGAAAAGCACTTCTACTGCTTGCTTCATAGCTGCAACTCTGCTTTATGAGCTCTTATAGGTCGTAAATCCTCTACAGATCAGCTCTATATTGATGTTCGGACACATCGTCCTGTGCTCTGCATTATAACCTTCAGTACAGATACAATACCACAGCTTGTGTTATAGTGCATTACAACATATCCATATGATAAACTCCAACTTTAAACTCCAACAATAAACTCCAACTTTCTCCATCAAACATCGAAATCTATCAATAAACACCAACTTTCTCCATCAAACACCAACAGTCATCAATATACACCAACTTTCTCCATCAAAATCTATCAGTAAACACTAACTTTCTCCATCAAACACCAACATTCATTCATAAACACCAACTTTCTCCATCAAACACCAACATTCATCAATAAACACCAACTTTCTCCATCAAAATCTATCAATAAACACTAACTTTCTCCATCAAACACCAATATTCATCAATAAACACCAACTTTCTCCATCAAAATCTATCAATAAACACCAACTTTCTCCATCAAACACTAACATTCATCAATAAACACCAACTTTCTCCATCAAAATCTATCAATAAACACCAACTTTCTCCATGAAAATCTATCAATAAACACCAACTTTCTCCATCAAACACCAACATTCAACATCATGCACCAACATTCATCAATAAACACCAACTTTCTCCATCAAACACCAACATTCATTCATAAACACCAACTTTCTCCATCAAAATCTATCAATAAACACCAACTTTCTCCATCAAACACCAAAACTCAACATCATGCACCAACATTCATCAATAAACACCAACTTTCACCATCAAATACAGCTCTTCATTTGTACATTTAATTTTTGTACAAATGGTGTTACAGAAGCACTGTCCTTCGAGGTGATCATGTGATGTTAGACATGCTAATCAGGAGGCTATAAGCTTCCTTTACCTGTTAGTTCCATTAGCTTTGTAGCTTAAGCCTGAAATGAAAAAAGCAAACTGCATACAACTGGGTTAAGTAGCAGAAGACAAATTAAGACATAAGATATAATTGAGAATCAAAGAGCAATGCATTAGAAAACACAGATTAGTTTCTCGCTTTCTCAGTGGATATTGATTAATGTAGCTGAGAGAGAGAGAGCGAGAGAGAGAGAGAGAGAGGGGGGGGGGATTACTGTGGAAAATTATAACAGTAAATTTTACTCACATCCACCTCGATTATGGATCGATTTCTCAGCAGGGGATTTCTCTTGGTGTGTTGTACAGACCTGTTCTTAAAGATCTGTAATGATAATGAGGAGTTTTGTTTCCACCTAAGCATATTTTAAATATATATTTTACCATTTAGTCAGTGTGTACGTGATGCATTAATGCCAGTAGTGCTTAAGGTTTGTGAACAATGACTGATAATCATTTAATAATCAATAATTTCATAATATAGTTGAGGTTGGAAGTCGTGATTGATTCCTGCTTAGTATTTAGCCATTTTCCTTCCTGTACGCTGGAAAGTTCTTCAGAATTGTACTCAACATCTTCCACGAGGCCAACACTCACCATGAAGCAACAATGATTTACAAAAAAGCTACTAACCATGACCAACATTCATCAAAATCACTGATATTTACCTCCACACCCTAATATTCACCAACACATACTATGGTTCACCAACAAACACCAACATTCCTGATCAAAAAACTAACATTCTCCATCATACACCAAAACCTTTCAACCAACACCAGCAGTATTCAAAGGAAGGCACCAACAAACGCCAACATTCTCCATAAAAGCACCAATTTTTACCATTAAGCATGAATATTTTGTTTTAAAACATTCATCATAAAACACCATCGCAATCCAACATAATATTTACTGTCAAAACATTTATTATCAAGCATCAATATGTATCAATAACTTACCAGGCAACAATGCTCAGCACACAAGAACAGACAAACACCAACATTCCTGAACAAAAGCTAGAATTCACCATCAAACACCAAGATCATGTAAAACACACCAAAATCAACAACACACTCAGCATTTTCTATCAGATACATTCCAAAACATTCTCCATTAAACACCCACACACCAACATCTTCCATCGGAGCCCACATACACATTCAGATACCAACGTTCATAAGACAGTCTCCATCAAACATAAACGTTCACCACCAAACCTGAACATTTAACATTCTCCATCAAGCACCAACACACACCAATGCTCTTCATCAAACACCAACATTCTCCATCAAACCCTGACATTCATAATTCTCCATCAAACACTAACACACACCAGTTCTCATAATTCTCCATCAAACGCTAACACACACCAGTTCTCTTCATCAAACACCAAGATTCTCCATCACACCCTGACATTCAGCATTCTCCTTCAAACACCAACATACACCAGCTCTCTTCATCAAACACTAACATTCTCCATCAAACCCTGACATTCAGAATTCTCCATTAAACACCAACACACACCAACAGCAACACTCTCCATTGCCAACATTCATAATTGTCCATCAAACACTGACACACATAAACTGACATACAACACCACCAATGCTAAACTAACACACCAACATCAATGTTGACCCAATCAAACACCAACATTCTCTATGAAATGCTAACATTTACCATCAAAACCCAACATTCGCCTCAGCATCTCCATCAAACCCCAGCATTCTCCTCAGCATCTCCATCAAACACCAACATTCTCCTCAGCATCTCCATCAAACCCCAACATTCTCCTCAGCATCTCCATCAAACACCAACATTCTCCTCAGCATCTCCATCAAACCCCAACATTCTCCTCAGCATCTCCATCAAACACCAACATTCTCCTCAGCATCTCCATCAAACCCCTACATTCTCCTCAGCAGCTCCATCAAACACCAACATTCTCCTCAGCATCTCCATCAAACCCCAACATTCTCCTCAGCATCTCTATCAAACCCCAACATTCTCCTCAGCATCTCCATCTAACCCCAACATTCTCCTCAGCAGCTCCATCAAACACCAACATTTTCCTCAGTATCTCCATCAAACCCCGACATTCTCCTCAGCACCTCAATCAAACCCCAACATTCTCCTCAGTATCTCCATCTAACCCCGACATTCTCCTCAGTATCTCCATCTAACCCCAACATTCTCCTCAGCATCTCAATCAAACCCCAACATTCTCCTCAGTATCACCATCAAACCCCAACATTCTCCTCAGTATCTCCATCTAACCCCAACATTCTCCTCAGCATCTCCATCAAACACCAACATTTTCCTCAGTATCTCCATCAAACCCCAACATTCTCCTCAGCATCTCCATCAAACCCCTACATTCTCCTCAGCAGCTCCATCAAACACCCACCATTCTGCTCAGCATCTGCATCTAAGCCCAACATTCTCCTCAGCATCTCCATCTAACCCCAACATTCTCCTCAGCCGCTCCATCAAACACCAACATTCTCCTCAGCATCTCCATCAAACCCCAACATTCTCCTCAGCATCTCCATCAAACCTCAACATTCTGCTCAGCATCTACATTTACATTTACATTTATTCACTTAGCAGACGGTTTTATCCAAAGCGACTTACAAATGAGAAAGATACAAGCATCTGCATCAAACCCCAACATTCTCCTCAGCATCTCCATCTAACCCCAACATTCTCCTCAGCAGCTCCATCAAACACCAACATTCTCCTCAGCATCTCCATCAAACCCCAACATTCACCTCAGCATCTCAATCAAACCCCAACATTCTCCTCAGCATCTCCATCTAACCCCAACATTCTCCTCAGCATCTCCATCTAACCCCAACATTCTCCTCAGCATCTCAATCAAACTCCAACATTCTCCTCAGCATCTCCATCTAACCCCAACATTCTCCTAGGCATCTCAATCAAACCCCAACATTCTCCTTAGTATCTCCATCAAACCCCAACATTCTCCTCAGCATCTCCATCAAACACCAACATTTTCCTCAGTATCTCCATCCAACCCCAACATTCTCCTCAGCATCTCCATCAAACCCCAACATTCTCCTCAGCATCTCCATCAAACCCCAACATTGTCCTCAGTATCTCCATCAAACCCCAACATTGTCCTCAGTATCTCCATCAAACACCAACATTGTCCTCAGTATCTCCATCAAACCCCAACATTCTCCTCAGTGTCTCCATCAAACACCAACATCGACATCAAATACAAAAATTCTTTATTTCCAGCAGTGTCATTCTCAACAAACTCAATTCCACAGTTGGAAAACTTTCTCCTACTCAGTAAAAACCCTTACATACCAGTCGACCTGGTGTGGATGGTGTTTAGGATGTTTGGTGTTGAACCCTGGGCTGCTGTGCTCTGGCCTTCAGTGCTATCAATGTAATGGATGGAGGTTCAGCACAGCCATCATCAGGACATCATCTCTAATCAATAGCTCACGGCTACACCGCTAACTAGCTCTGCTGACTGGCTGTCCAGGCCACAGTGCACACACACTCACCCATGGAGACTGGATCAATGAAAGGTCAAAGGTCACAAATCACCAGCTATAATTCACCGCTGTAATGTGTCGCTCTGTCCTGGCCGACGTTCAGGTTCTAATGAAGTGTGTTAATAAACTACTCAGGTCCTGGATATGTTCACACCGCCTTTGTTCACTCTCAAACATCCCGTTGTGAATTCAACATGAAAATCAGAGTTGGTACGAACACCAACATTCTTTAAAAGTGTGTGAAATGTAACGTGGTGTATAAATGTAAGCATATAAACATATATAGACGTTGTATATTAATGTAAGCATATAACCGTATATAGACGTGGTATATAAATGTAAACATATTAACGTATATGGACGTGGCGTATAAATGTAAGCATATTAACATATATAGACGTGGTGTATAAATGTAAGCGTATAAACATATCTAGACATGGTGTATAAATGTAAGCGTATAAGGGTATATAGACGTGGCATATAAATGTAAGCGTATAAACGTATATAGACGTGGCATATAAATGTAAGCGTATAAACGTATATAGACGTGGCATATAAATGTAAGCGTATAAACATATATAGACGTTTTATATAAATGTATATAGACGTGGCATATAAACGTAAGTGTATAAACGTATATAGAAGTGGCGTATAAATGTAAGCGTATAAACGTATATAGACGTGGCATATAAATGTATGCATATAAACGTATATAGACATGGTGTATAAATGTAAGCAAATAAACATATATAGACGTGGCATATAAATGTAAGTGTATAAACGTATATAGACGTGGCGTATAAATGTAAGCGTATAAACATATATAGACGTGGCATATAAACATATATAGATGTGATATATAAATGTAAGCGTATAAATGTATATAGACGTGGCATATAAATGTAAGCGTATAAACGTATATAGACGTGGCGTATAAATGTAAGCGTATAAACATATATAGACGTGGCATATAAATGTATATAGATGTGGTATATAAATGTAAGCGTATAAACGTATATAGACGTGGTGTATAAATGTAAGCGTATAAATGTATATAGACGTGCTGTGTAAATGTAAGCGTATAAATGTATATAGACGTGCTGTATAAATGTAAGCGTATAAACATATATAGACGTGGCATATAAACGTATATAGATGTGATATATAAATGTAAGCGTATAAACGTATATAGACGTGGTGTATAAATGTAAGCGTATAAATGTATATAGACGTGCTGTGTAAATGTAAGCGTATAAATGTATATAGACGTGCTGTATAAATGTAAGCGTATAAACGTATATAGACGTGGCATATGAATGTAAGCGTATAAACGTATATAGATGTGGCATATAAATGTGAATTATGTGATTATAAAGCAAAATAAAGAAACAGCAGTGTTTGAAAAAAGCTGAATCCAGAACTGGATTCAGCTTTTCTGTAACCAACACCCACTTGTTCCCATGAACACTCGTTCTCTGCGTAATCAGGGGCTCAATGGCTGAGTGTGCACCCAGAGAAGGGAGGAGGGGTGGCAGAGGGGTAGCGGAGGGGCGGCGGAGGGGTGGGACGGTGTGTTTGTGTGATTAAAGTGTGATCTGGATAATACCGTTTTCATCAAAGCCAGCAATTACACTCATTACGCCTGGCCATGGTGTGTGTTAGCTCAGCGAGTCGAGTGGGCACGGGACAAGGGGAGGAGGAAAAAAAACCCTAATCCCTTAATCCTTTATTCTCTCTCTTTCTCTCTCTTTCTCTCTTTCACACACTCCTTTTCACTTGGCTCGTGCAGGGGTCCG